>NW_027397118.1:8035377-8113812 GCF_003265705.2 Callorhinus ursinus
GGGGTGGGGGGATGGGTTAGCCTGGTGATGGGTATTAAAGAGGGCACGTTCTGCATGGAGCACTGGGTGTTATGCACAAACAATCAATCATGGAACACTACATCAAAAACTAATAATGTAATGTATGGTGATTAACATAACAATAAAAAATTTTTAGATAAATAAATAACTGTGGAAGTCAACAATTTTCTGTCCCTATTGGGCAGGAATATTCCTAAATAGGCATTTCTGAATCCATCTGCAGAGGAGTACATGCAAAAGGCCCCCAAAGTCACCTTTTAATCCAATCTAAATAGGTATGTAACTGCATCAAAAATAAACTCAGATGTTACTTTGAGACCGAGCAAACCAAAAGGGTGGGAATTACTTCAGACTCTAAACAGTAAGGCAAAAGAAAAAGGGAAGTAGTTATTATCAATAAATATTTAGATGAGAAATTTCCTTTAATAGTTAATTAAAGGAAAATTATCAAATCCAATGTAAAGGTTAATTTTACACACGAGGTACTAAAATTCAGGTTAATTTGTTATTTAAGTGCTCAGTCTAAGTCAGTAATAGAATTTAGAAGTAAGAATCAATAAGACCTATGAATATAATGTGGATTAATGACACTATCTCAGAATCAGATTTTAACTATGCTACCTGACTGTAAACTAAGTCTAATCATCATGCTCTAGCACCTCCACAAAGTCAACAGTAAAGAAGTAGAATCACTTACTTTCACCAGCTCCTGCTGAGCCCAAATCTGAATGGGTTCCACCTGTTGAGGAGTTTGAGTCTGAATACCATACGTATTGAGGAAAACTTGAAGGCTAAAGAATACAGGGAAAAAGCAAGAGACATTTTTAGGCAATGCATGTAGAATGTGGAGAATGGTGGAGGAGGAGGAGGGGAGGAAGGAGACTACACTAGCTTGGAGAACATTTTAATTTATTAACGTGAGGAATATGCCATCTGTGCTGGGATCCAGAGGCCCTCTGGGGTTCTTCACAAGGCATCAGGTGTGAGCTCTGGGGGCTGGCAGAAAGAGTAAGCACTGATTTTGGGAATTCCCAGTATTCGTTGCACTAACTTCTCAAAACTACACCCCAGGCAACACTGGCACAGGTCACATAGTCTTTAATATTCACATCAACTAAAACAAAATTATTTTTAAACGTGAAAAGAATGTTTTTCTGGCACTTAAAGTAACATTAATGACATCCTTGAAACCCTGTAAAGGGGTCTGTGAAATTAATCTCTACCACTATATTCAATATTGCAACATAAAGCAGTAAGCCCCCCTCCTTTCCTCCCAAAGGAACACACCACCCATCTGGATTTCATACCGTTGGCTTTCTGCTATGAGTGCTACATGAACTACCAAATCATTTTCCAGTGGGCCCTGTAATATAGAATAAGGGGGGGGGAGAAACATTTTAAAAGATCTGGTCATCATCAGCTACAATGAGAATCAAGGACAATATTAACCATCTCTAAGTAGTTCATTAAAATGATGGACACCTACTGGCTCCATGCAGTCACTTCTTTCCTTGTTCTCCACTGCCTACTAATCAATTTGATGGTGTAGACAGAGTGATGGAAAACCAAAGAATGGAAAACCATAAATCTCACCTCTACCAGGGGGGCTAGGCTATCAGGACTATTTTGAATGATGCATAAGAGTAGTTTGGGGACTGAGAATCATTTTCCTGACTCTGAAGGGAAGAGAAGGAACAAAAAATAAAAACCCAACTTCTGTATTCTCTGTAAAAAAATGTGAGTTGAAATTGTTCATTTGACATCTTAATACATATAAGGCTATTCCTTTCTTCTTAGCCAATTTTCCTTTGGCACCATTTATATCAAAATAGCTTTATTCTAATATATAGTTCCTATAGTAGAGAATGAACTACCCAGTTGACTATGTAATTAACACTGTGTTCATTAAGTACAAGCTGTTGGGCTTAATAGTTCTAATCAAAGATACTGTTGGATATTTGCTACTCTTTTCGTGTATGTGTGGAAAAGATTCACTATAGCATATATTACACATTGTTAAAATGAACCCAATTTTGAGCCTGTATTAACAGAGACCATTAAAAAGTATCAATAAATTACAGTATTAGGAAGCTCTGAAAATACTGATCAAATGTAATTTCTTTATAGTAATGAATCCAACATTCCCAATAGTATGCTGTAAAATATCTGATTTACCATCAGTCAGTTCCCCTCTATGGTATTCAATATGTCACTAGAATTTATGTATGATGGAAAGCAAGAAACACCAGAATACATATATCAGCAGTAAATATCATACAATCAAAAGGATGGTTCCCAGAATCATCGTGAAAATGCCATTTCAGGCAGACTTCCATGTGATTTAAATGAATATATAAGAGAAAATATGATATAACAACCCAACAAAAATAAATACACATTAAAAATGCCATAAATTCTATTTTCATTTGATAAAGACCTTAAAAGTTAATGTTACTCAGAAGGATGAGAAAAAATTAATTATTCACAGTCTCATCAAGATTTCTAACACCAAATGAATACATTAAGCCTATTTCTCTCAGATGAAATCTAATATTTACTTCATCAAAAGAAGTAAGCTTAGAGTGGGCAAATTATCCACAATCTTCAGTACAATTATGGATTCTTAAATAAAAAGCAAATGAATACATATAGAAGAATACAGATAATGTTTCAATAACAATAAATAAGGCAGCTTACAGATCCTAATTGGCAAATTGGTATCTTTTTTTTGAATCACAGACCTTTTACGATAATGTCTTTACTTGTATGACAGAGTACTCAGATCTGAAATGCCCACTACACATATTGAATCATAGTAAGTATTTGGTTAGGGGGCTACTAGATAGCTGAAGAATTCTTTCATTGTAAAACCTCAGCATTTCAGAAAGTTACAATTCACAAAACTTCTATCATGATCTTAGGCCTTCACCACAGCCCACAGGGGACACTGCACCCTATTTATACCCCAGAAAGAATTCGGCATGGGTAGTCCCACCTCGGTTGCTCCCTTCCTCTCACTGCCAAAGTTGGAACCATCTTTTCTCTGTTTTCACCATTTTCTTCAAAGCACCAACATTTTGTCTAAACCCAAGAAGTCTCTCTGAAAACATCCTAATAGTAATTAATATTTTCTATTTCTGGATGGTATTTCCCTAAATATTACTATAATATTTTCTCCTTTTAGGTTCATAAAGTACACACACACACACACACACACACACACACACACGTGTATATATGCATATACATACTCAAGGCCTGTATGGTACTGGTGCTCTCCATTTCACATGTATTTATATACTCATTCATCTGATCAATAGTTAAGGCATTCTAATATACAAGCCCTGTGCTATACCCTGATGTTACAAGATAAACACAACCCAGTGTCCCTCCAAGAGGAGTTTAGTGTCCTGGGACAGATGGACAACAGACAAGCTTTCAAATATGTGTTTATTATCATGTGAAAGCATTTCACTGATACCTTTATTTGGTAGTATAGACCTACCTAATTTAAAAAAAAATGGCTGCAGGACATTACATTACATGGACATACCATACTTTATTTAAGGAATGTTTATTTTGATGGACATTTAGGTGGTTTCCAAATCTGCAGAGAATATAATTGTCCTTATCTCAGAGAACTGCTAAGGATTTAGGGAGGAACAAAGTGCTAGGCACAGTTTTGACACCTAACAAAAATAAAGGCACTAAAACTTACGGCAGTTGTATTTACTATTTTCACATCTATCCTAGGACAGCTGCTCCTCTCTTCTTTGTTGAGATTTGCTTTAATACCTAACTTGCCCTAAATCTCGTTGGTTTCCACCATTCTAAGACATGAAGACCATCCATTACCCCATTTTTGTATGGCTAGTTCTTCTCCAAAGAATTCCAAACATCTTTTAAAAGAAATCCTCAGGTGACTTACCACTTTCCAATTTTCTCTCCTTTTATTTGTCAAACACAGACTATAGCTATCTTCTTACCCTTTACCTTTCTTGCCTCTATAATCCTACATTCCACCATCTAACCTACTTTGCCTTTAGAGATAGAAATCCTCACACTTAAGTCCTTGGTCTTCTCATTCCACTTCTTTCTCTTTCTTTGTCTCTCTCACCAAACTCAATCACTCTGGTAGCTTTAATTATCACCTCTAAGCAGATCATTTCATATTTATGTTTCTAGTCTTGAACTTTCTCTTGAGTTCTAGCGCCCATATTTTTAACTGCTTTCTGGACATTTTCTCTTGGCTATTTCCAAAGTTAAAAGTTCCTGAACTCAATTCCTCACCAATCCTACCTCCACCCCAAACAGGCTCACTCCAGCTCAGAATGTCAAAATCATCTTTGATTCCTGTTTTTTACCCTCCATATCCAATTTGTCATCAAAATCCTGTTAATCTTTAACTCATAAACTATGAATCTTCTTTTCTTGTATCTTCTTTTCATTTCTGTAGCAATATTCAGGATAGGAAAGTACCAACCATAGCAACAAACACTTCACATAACACTCAACATTCTATGTGCAAGGAAGGCACTGTTCTAACAAACCATTAATTTATAATAACAAACCATTATTTCCATTTTCCAGATAACAAAACTGATGCAAAGAAAGCTTAAGTAACTTATCCAAGGATAGAGAGCTAGCTAACAGCACAGCTAGAATTCAGACACAGGCAATTTGACTACAGCATGTTTGCTCATACTCAGTTATTCTGCCTCTCAGAGAGTGGAAAGGGGGCAGATGTTAAAATTGAAAGATCCACATACAAGTCCCATCTTATCACTTGATCCTGCATGATCCAGGTCATCTAATAGATGCCTTAAATTTGTCATGGACAAGACTGAACCACTGAATTCCATCCTTAAAACCACTCATCCTCAAAGTATTTCTTACCTCTTTAAGACCTGATCTAGCCAAAAAGGTGTAAATCACTCTTGACTCTTTTTTCCTTCAAACATCCTAACCAATAACAAGAACAACAAAAAGATAAGTTATTGAGCACCATGTAACCACAGTTATTTAGTAACTCATCAAAACACCCATACTTGGTGGGGAACTATTATTCTCATTTACTGATGAGACAACTGGGGCATGGAGTTGTTAAAAAAAAGACTTAGCTAACATCACAGATAATATGTGGCAAAGGGGAAATCCAAATCTGGGCAGTCTCATCTATCTCTTAAACATTACAGTGTCTGGAGGTGGGAGGAGCAAGATGATAGAGGAGTAGGAGACCTAAATTTCGTCTGGTCCCAGGAATTCAGCTAGATAGGGATCAAATGATTCTGAACACCTACAGACTCAACAGGAGATCAAAGAAAAGAATAGCAGCAACTCTCTGAATAGAAAAGCAACCACTTTCTGGAAGGTGGTAGGACGTGCAGAGAAGTGATCCAAGGCAATATTTGGGAACATAAACGGCGGAGGAGGGGGCCTCCGTCAGCCGCTTCTGACAAGTGATAGAGCAGCAGAGCACAAAATCGGAACTTTTAGAAGTCGGCTCTGCTGAGGGACCTCGCTCCAGTGTCGAAGCAGGGGGTGGAACCCTCGTGGGACAGTGTGGTCTCAGGACCCTCGGGTTCACAGAAAGACCGGGGGTGCCTGAGTGCAGCAGACCCCCAGGTATCAGAATGGGGAAGACAGCTGCAGAGAGGGAGCCAAGATGCGGGCTCTCAGCTCAGGGTTGCCATAAACCGTGATCCATGGCACAGCTGGGCCACTGCTCCTCCAGCTGGGACCCAACAAGCGGCAGATCCAGGGAGACTCCCCTTCCTCCCCCGGGAGGAGTGGGAGCGCACCGCAGGGATCTGCTGGGTTTGAAGAATCCACAGGGGGCCAGGTGCCAGAGATAGAAACGCTCGGTCACAGGCCGGTGAGCACAGAGTGTGGCCGGAGACGGGAGTGACTGACTGCTTTTCTCTGGGGGCGCACTGAGGAGTGGGGCCCCGAGCTCTCGGCTCCTGGCTCCTCTGGGGCAGAGATTGGGAGGCCGCCATTTTCACTCTCGTCCTCCAAAGCTGTAGGGAAAGCTTGCAGACAACAAAAGCTCCAGAGAGCAAACCCAAGCAGATTACTTAGCCCCAACCGGGAAGGGCAGGATAATTCTGCCTCCGGCAAAGACATTTGAGAGCCACGGCAACAGGCCCCACTCTCAGTTGACCAGCAAGAACAGCCAGCCAAGACCAAGTTTACCGATCAATGAGAACAGGAGAACTCCAGCGCTAGGGCAATACTGCACATAGAATTCATGGCTTTTTTCCCCTGATTCCTTAGTCTTTCAAAGTAAATTTTTTTAATTTTCTTTTTTTAAAAATTTTTCCTTTTCCCTTTTTCAACCAACATCTTATCAATCCCTTTTTTAAAAAATCGTTTTTATTTTTCATTTTTACCGTCATATTCTATCCATTCATAATAGTTAACCTTATTTTTGGTACATGTATATGTATATACATATATTTCTCTCTTTAAAATTTTAGGATACAGTTTTTTCTAACAGACCAAACTATACCCTAAATCTCTAGTGTATGGCTTTGTTCTAGTCTCCTGCCTAATCACATTCCTCCCATTGTTTTTTAAATCCTCTTCTTTCTTTTTTCAACCAACTTCTTATCAATTCCTTTTCTAAAATCTTTTATAATCTTCATCTTTACAGTCATCTTCCATCCCTTCATTGTATTTACCCTTATTATTGTACATATATAAGCTTTTCTTTCATTAAAATTATGGGAGGCACTTTCATCTAACAGACCAAAATACACCCAAAATCTAGTGTGTGGCACTGATCTATGAACCAGCCTGATCATATTTGATCATATTTTTTTTTTTGGTTGTTTGTTTGTTTTTATCTTTTCCTTATTCTTTTTTCTTTCTTTCCCTTTCTTTTCCCCCAGTTTCAGGTCTCTTCTGATTGTTTAGTGTATATTTTTCTGGGGTTGTTGTCACCCTGTTAGCATTTTGTTCTCTCATTCATCTATTCTCCTCTGGACAAAATGAAAAGATGGAAAAATCACCTCAAAAAAAGAACAAGAGGAGTACTGACTGCCAGGGACCTAATCAATATGGACATTAGTAAGATGTTGGAACTAGAGTTCAGAATGACGATTTTAAAGATACTAGCTGGGGTTGAAAAAAGCATAGAAGATATTAGAGAAACCCTTTCTGGAGAAATAAAAGAACTAAAATCTGACCAAGTCGATATCAAAAAGGCTATTAATGAGGTGCAATCAAAAATGGAGGCTCGAATTCCTAGGATGAATGAGGCAGAAGAGAGCATTAGTGATATAGAAGACCAAATGATCGAGAATCAAGAAGCTGAGAAAAAGAGAGATAAACAACTACTGGATCACGAGGGCAGAATTCGAGAGATAAGGGATCCCATAAGGTGAAACAATATTAGAATAATTGGGATCCCAGAGGAAGAAAGAGAGAGAGGAGGGGCAGAAGGTATACTGGAGCAAATTATAGCAGAGAACTTCCCTAATTTGGGGAAGGAAACAGGCATCAAAATCCAGGAGGCACAGAGAACCCCCCTCAAAACCAATTAAAGTAGGCCAACACCCCAAATTCTAACAGTAAAACTTACGAGTCTCAGAGACAAGAGAAAATCCTGAAAACAGCTTAGGAGAAGAGATCTGTAACCTACAACGGTAGAAACAATAGATTGGCAACAGACTATCCACAGAGCCCTGGCAGGCCAGAAAGGACTGGCATGATATATTCAGAGCACTAAATGAGAAAAATATGCAGCCAAGAACACTATATCCAGCTAGGCTATCATTGAAAATAGAAGGAGAGATAAAAAGCTTCCAGGACAAACAAAAACTAAAGGAATTTGCAAACCCAAAACCAGCCCTACAAGAAATTTGAAAGGGGTCCTCTAAGCAAAGAGAGGGCCTAAAAGCAGCATAGACCAGAAAGGAACACAGACAATATACAGTAACAGTCACCTTACAGGCAATACGATGGCACTAAATTCATATCTTTCAATAGTTACCCTGAATATAAATGGGCTAAAAGCCCCAATCAAAAGACACAGGTTCTCAGATTGGATTAAAAAACAAGATCCATCAATACGCTGTCTGCAAGAGACTCATTTTAGACCCAAAGACACCCCCACATTGAAAGTGAGGGGGTGGAAAACCATTTACCATGCTAATGGACACCAAAAGAAAGCTGGGGTGGCAATCCTTATATCAGACAAACTAGATTTTAAAACAAAGACTATAGTAAGAGGTGAGGAAGGACACTATATCCTACTTAAAGGTCCTATCCAACAAGAAGATCTAACAATTGTAAATATCTGTGCCCCTAACATGGGAGCAGCCAATTATATAAGGCAATTAATAACAAAAGCCAAGAAACAAATCATCAACAATACAATAATAGTGGGGGACTTTAACACCCCCCTCACTGAAAGGGACAGATCATCTAAACAAAAGATCAACAAGGAAATAAAGACTTTAAGTGACACACTGGACCAAATGGACTTCACAGATATATTCAGAACATTCCATCCCAAAGCAACAGGATACACATTCTTCTCTAGTGCTCATGGAACATTCTCCAGAATAGATCACATCCTAGGTCACAAATCAGGTCTCAACCAGTACCAAATGATTGGGTCATTCCCTGCACATTTTCAGACCACAATGCTTTGAAACTAGAACTCAACCACAAGAGGAAAGTCGGAAAGACTCAAATACATGGAGGCTAAAGAGCATCCTACTAAAGAATGAATGGGTCAACCAGGAAATTGAAGAATAATTAAAAAAAATATCATGGAAACAAATGAAAATGAAAACACAACTGTTCAAAAATCTTTGGGATGCAGCAAAGGCGGTCCTAAGAGGAAAGCATATAGCAATACAAGCCTTTCTCAAGAAACAAGAAAGGTCTCAAATACACAACCTAACCCTACACCTAAAGGAGCTGGAGAGAGAACAGCAAATAAAGCCTAAATCCAGCAGGAGAAGAGAAATAATAAAGATCAGAGGAGAAATCAATGAAATAGAAGCCAAAAGAACAGTAGAACAGATCAACGAAACTAGGAGTTGGTTCTTTGAAAGAATTAACAAGATTGATAAAGCCCTCTCTGGACTTACCAAAAAGAAAAGAGAAATGACCCAAATAAATAAAATCATGAATGAAAGAGGAGAGATCACAACGAACACCAAAGAAATAGTAACAATTGTAAGAATATATAATGAAAGGATTATTCACCACAACCAAGTGGGATTTATCCCTGGGCTGCAAGGTTCGTTCAACATCCGCAAATCAATCAATGTGATACATTAATAAAAGAAAGAACAAGAACCATATGATCCTCTCAATAGATATAGAAAAAGCATTTAACAAAGTACAACATCCTTTATTCATCTAAACTCTTCAGACTATAGGGATAGAAGGAACATACCTCAATATCATAAAACCCATCTATTAAAAGCCCAGAGCAAATATCATTCTCAATGGAGAAAAACTGAAAGCTTTCCCCCTAAGGTCAGGAACACAGCAGGGATGTCCACTATCACCACTGCTATCCAACATAGTATTAGAAGTTCTAGCCACAGCAATCAGACAACAAAAAGAAATCAAAGGCATCCGAATTGGCAAAGAGGAAGTCAAACTCCCACTGTTTGCAGATGATATGAAACTTTATGTGGAAAACCCAAAAGACTCCACCCAAAAACTGCTAGAACTCATACAGGAATTCAGTAAAGTGGCAGGATATAAAATTAATGCACAGAAATCAGTGGCATTCCTATACACCAACAACAAGACATAAGGAAGAGAAATTAAGGAGTCGATCCCATTTACAATTGCACCCAAAACCATAAGATACATAGGAATAAATCTAACCAAAGAGGCAGAGAATCTGTACTCAGACAACTATAAAATACTCATGAAAGAAATTGAGGAAGACACAAAGAAATTGAAAAACTTTCCATGCTCATGGATTGGAAGAACAAACACTCTGAAGATATCAATGCTACCTAGAGCAATCTACACATTTAATGCAATCCCTATCAAAATACCATCCACTTTTTTCAAAGAAATGGAACAAATAATCCTAAAATTTGTATGGAACCAGAAAAGACCCTGAATAGCCAGAGGAATGTTGAAAAAGAAAAGCAAAGCTGGTGGCATCACAATTCCAGATTTCCAGCTCTATTACAAAGCTGTCATCATCAAGACAGTATGGTACTAGCACAAAAACAGACACATAGATCAATGGAACAGAATAGAGAGCCCAGAAATGGACCCTCAACTCTATGGTCAACTCATCTTTGACAAAGCAGGAAAGAATGTCCAATGGAAAAAAGACAGTCTCGTCAACAAATGGTGTTGGGAAAATTGGACAGCCACATGCAAAGAATGAAACTGGACCATTTCCTTACACCACACACAAAAATAGACTCAAAATGGTTGAAATACCTCAATGTGAGACAGGAGGCCATCAAAATCCTAAAGGAGAACACAGGCAGCAACCTCTTCGACCTCAGCTGCAGCAACTTCTTCCTAGAAACACCTCCAAAGGCAAGGGAAGCAAGGGCAAAAAGGAACTATTGGGACTTCATCAAGACAAAAAGCTTTTGCACAGCAAAAGAAATAGTCCACAAAACCAAAAGACAACTGACAGAATGGGAGAAAATTTTTGCAAATGACATATCAGATAAAGGGCTAGTATCCAAAATCTATAAAGAACTTAACAAACTCAACACCCAATGAACAAATAATTCAATCATGAAATGGGCAGAATACATGAACAGACATTTTTCCAAAGAAGACATCCAAATGGCCAACAGACACATGAAAAAGTGCTCAACATCGCTCGGCATCAGGGAAATCCAAATCAAAACCTCAATGAGATACCACCTCACACCCGTCAGGATGGCTAGAATTAACAAGTCAGGAAACAATAGATGTTGGCAGGGATGCAGAGAAAGGGGAACCCTCCTACACTGTTGGTGGGAATGCAAGCTGGTGCAGCCACTCTGGAAAACAGTATGAATGTTCCTCAAAAAGTTGAAAATAGAGCTACCCTATGACCCAGCAATTGCACTACTGGGTATTTACCCCAAAGATACCAATGTAATGATCCGAAGGGGTACATGCACCCCAATGTTTATAACAGCAATGTCCACAATAGCCAAACTGTGGAAAGACCCAAGATGTCCATCGAAAGATGAAAGGATAAAGAAGATGTGGTATATATATACAATGGAAAATTATGCAGCCATCAAAAGGAATGAAATCTTGCCATTTGCAATGACGTAGATGGAACTGGAGGGTATTATGCTGAGCGAAATTAGTCAATCAGAGAAAGACATGTATCATATTATCTTACTGATATGAGGAATTCTTAATCTCAGGAAACAAACTGAGGGTGCTGGAGTGGTGGGAGGTGGGAGGGATGGGGTGGCTGGATGATAGACATTGGGGAGGGTATGTGCTACGGTGAGCACCGTGAATTGTGTAAGACTGTTGAATCACAGACCTGTACCCCTGAAAGAAATAATACAATATATGTTAAAAAAAAAAAAAAAAAGGAGATAGCAGGACGGGAAAAATGAAGCGGGGGGGAATCGGAGGGGGAGACAAAGCATGAGAGACTATGGACTCTGAGAAACAAACTGAGGGTTCTGGGGGGGTGTGGGGGCATGGATTAGCCTGGTGAGGGCACGTACTGAATGGAGCACTGGGTGTTATACGCACACAATGAATCATAGAACACTATATCAAACACTAATGATGTAATGTATGGTGATTAACATAACATAATAAAATAAAATAAAATAGCCAGAAAAAGATGATATATAAAATAGGGGAGAATTACCCTAAAATGAAAAAAAAAGGGGGAAAAACAGAAAATGAAATTCCATTTCTCCAGAAAACAAGTGTGTGTTGTACTCGTCTTGTCCAACTGTGGCAAAGATGGAGATGAACAAGCTTTGGCCCCCTGCCCTTGGAGAAACAGGAAATCTGGGATGGAGCAGAGATACAGAGAAGGATGGAGATAAAGCCATTGCACTATGGGCTCAGAAGGCTAAGTCCTTTGCCTTATGTCACACTGCCAGAAATTGAGAATCAGATTGTTTGACAGCAAATCCAGAGATATCTACACTTGCGTACCCTGGAATTATACTCTTGATCAAATTCCTTCCTAAAATTACACACACATACACATACATGTGTAGGCACATTACCATAGAGATGAAAACAACATTTATCAGGACAAGATCATAAACACAGTAATGTGAAATCCTTGCAACAATTTCAACTAATGATTTTCATTCTCATATTTTGGAGGGATAATTGGCATCACAGAACTCTTTCAGATGCCTAGGTTTTCAAGGCTGAAATTGAAGTTCAGAACAGTAAGGTTTGCTGAAGTCACAAAGTTACTTAATGGCACAGAGCAAACTAGACCTAGTTTACTGTCTGGCAGAAAATGCTTTTTATGTTGATTTTATGCAGTTCACTAAAACATTAGTTATGAATGCACTATGTGTATTAATTATATAAGAGAACCTCATATCCTTCAAAAAATGTTAATGCCATGTAAAAATCCAGCCTCACTGTATCATTAATTAGAATTATAAATCTGGCTTTTATTATAAAAAAAATTATGTGGTCTGCCTCTCTAATATGCTAATTCACCAATCAGTTATATTGGTTCTACCTCTAAAGCATGTCTCAAACATACCACTTCTGTCCACCTTCACTGTTGCAACCACCCTGCTCAAAGTTGTCATGATCTTTCACTTGGTCAATTAACTGTTGTAACTACCTCAGTCTTACCCCACCGTTCATAGCAGTCCATTCTGCAAACAGCAATGAGGATGTTTTTTCAAAAAGTATAAATCATACCATCTCACCACCACCTTATTCCATCCTACTCCCATGTAAACATACAGAGACAGACAGTGGTTTCCTGTTGCCCACAGAATAAGAACCAAACTACTTACCATGGCCTACCATGGCTTGCATGATCTAGCTCTAGCCTACCTCTTCTTTCTCCTTCTCCCTCCTTTCCTTTATCATGTTTCAGCCACAATGGGTTCTGTCTGTCCCTTGAACAAGTCAGCTGTGTTCCTATCACAGGGCCTTTGCATTTGTTGAACTCCTGTTTGGAATGTTTTTCCTTTCCAATTGTTTTGTGAATGTCTTCTTGTTATGCTGGTCTCAACAATTACCCCTTCCTCAGAAAGGTTTTCTCTCTCTACCATAGCCAGTCCCTCTCTATCATTTTACCTTATTTTGTCTACTTCATAGTACTTATCAGCTCCAGAAATTATATTGCATTATTTACTTAAATGTTCAATGTTATTCATTCCCACCAGAAAGTAACTCCCAGAAGATAGGAACCTTGATCTATCTTGTCCATTGCTATGTCTCCATTGCCTAGAAGAGTATCTGAGCATATAGGTGGTGCCTACCATTTGATGAATGATTGCTCAAGCAAGTCTCTCAATTCTGTGTTTATCTGTAAAATGGGAATAATGATATGTAGGCTGCCTACCACGGAGGAGTAGAATCAAACAAAAGAGGGCATGTAATATATTTACAAACTGATCTGCTAAACACATGACAGTTATATTATTTGTTCTGTCATTCTCTCTCTCTGTCAGTTTTCCTTGCTAACCCTCTGTTTCTTCATTGGTAAACTGGAATAATAAAAGTATCTACTTCATAGGATTATGAGGATAATACAGAGCACATATAAGCATTTAACACAGTGTCTGACATATCCTTTTAAGTGTTCAAAAAACATTAGCCTTCTCATCAACTCTAGAAATACAACCACAATTCTGAATTATTGTAATACGCTTCTTCAACTTTCTGCTTCATACTTGCCTCTGCCCATTTTCTGTATTTTATGGTCAGGTGAATTTTCTTATGAATTTCTTATGATTTACACAAGGGAAGTGGTCAAAGATACTTGTTGAATGAATGAAGAAAAGGGAGGAAAGATAGGTGAGTAAACATATATTAATGTAAAGTTTGGGATGTAACTTCTATGCTCTAAAACCAGGGCTTCCCAAATAAAGGCCCAACTTCCATAAGACCTTTACAATGTCACTGCTACCTGTGGTTCCCTATTTATCTCCCATCTGTTTGCCTAAGAGCACTCCACTAAAAACAGTTCACTCTTGTCCATATCAAGTTTTTGTCTACTGTTCTTCTATCCTCATACATTTGAACTGCTCCTTTGTTCCTGTCTATCTAGATCCTGACCCACTCTTTCAACACAGTCTCCATAAACTCACCAAACATCCAGGTATCCAGATATCTCCTGTCTCCTGTCAGCAAGAGCAGGTAATGTCTGTATGATTTACTTGACAATACTCATATTGTCTCCTTGAAAGGCTTTTTGCATGCTTATGAGTGGCCCATATAACTACAGAGTAAACCCCTTGAGGGGCCACAATGCTCACTTTTCTTACCTAGCTTATATACAGCACCTTATATTAAAAGACAGTTGGTGCTCATATGGTGGTCTGAAAGAAGAATCTTGCTTTTTATCATCCCTTGAATATACATAACAAATGTTTGAAATATAAACAGGATATTTTTAACAAAGGAAAATACTCATAACTTAGTGTACACATTTTTATAGAAACTATCAAGGAAATGTACACAGATCATTTTAATCACATGACTGAGGACAAACAACCTGTGGTTAAAATATTCTGATTTAAAACTTTCACTTTACAAATGAATCAAGTCAGATTTAAAAAAAATTTTTACTGTGATAAAAACCACAT
The DNA here is from genome assembly GCF_003265705.2 of Callorhinus ursinus. NCBI lineage: Eukaryota > Metazoa > Chordata > Mammalia > Carnivora > Otariidae > Callorhinus > Callorhinus ursinus. The sequence goes on from NW_027397118.1 coordinate 8,050,167, forward strand.
AACACAAAATTTAGCATCTTCACCATGTTTAAGTGTACAGCAGAAGAGGAACTTTTACAGCATAACTTGCCCTAAGATAGGCACTACCTGTATTAACACTGTAACTCATCTTGCTAAAAATTTAAAATTATGGTAATTAAAATACTGCATGTACATCTGTCTAGATTCTAGTTTTTAAATTACTCAAATCAGGTCAAAGCAGCAAAGCTAGGAGATTTGCAGCTGGGAGCTATAAATAAAACAGTGTAATATAACTTTCAAAGGGTATACAGAGAAACTTTAATGTGAATATGCCCTAATGGTTTCCTTCCTCTTGTTTTTTTTTTCAATTTAATTTTTTCAATAGGTAATTAATTCATATGGTTCAAAATTTCCAAATTATTAAAGTTTTCAGTGAAGTGTCTCTCCTTCCTACTTGTGGCCCCTGCATCCACCCAGTTCCCCAATGTCTACCAACCAGGTAATTGCTAGGATTACTTATGCCCCTTTCCAGAGTTTCTTTTTACCTAGAAAAGCAAACATGAATTTACATTCTTATTTTCTCATACTTTTAGATGAAAGACAGCATACTATCAGCTACTTTTTTCACTAAGTAATTACATATCATGATGCAATTTTCATATATTAGTATACAGAACACAACCTCATTTTTTTTTGTTATAACTCCTTGGTATTCCCTTTTATAAATGTACCTTCTTATTAATGTCATCTTTACACATCTTTTATCATTTGAGGCTAGTCAACCTTTTGCATCAAATCTCTGGACAGGGTTATGGTTATATAATGGAATCATTAAACATCAGGTTTTAATTTTGCTTCTAAGAGCGGAACAGACACTTAACCTAAATCATTCAGAGGCATTTCTATCATTGGATTATTTGGGTCACTAGAAGATTGTTATCAGAAAAGAACAGTAGGACTGGATTTTGGGAGGGGGGCAGCAAGAAGAGTTTGAATATTTTCTAGGAGAAGGCCCAGAAAAATGCACAGATGTCCTTTTATAAGCATACCTCATTTTATTGCTCTTCACTTTACTGCATTTCGCAGATGATTAAGTTTTTCACAAATTGAAGGTTTTGTGGCAACTCTGCATCGAGCAAGTCCATCGCCATCATTTTTCCAACAGCATTTGCTTACTTCATGTTCTGTGTCACATTTTGGTAATTCTCACAATATTTTAAACTTATAGTTGTTATGGTGATCTCCGATCAGTGATCTCTGATGTTATATTACAATTGCTTTAGGGTGCCACCAAACATACCCATAAAAGACAGCAAACTTAATTGATAAATGTTGTGTGTGTTCTCATTGTCCCACTGACTGGCCCAACTCTCTCCCTCTCCTCTGGCTTCCCTCTTCTCCAAGACACAACAAAGTTGAAATTCAGCCAATTAATAACCCTACAATGGCCTCTAAGTGTGCAAGTGAAAACAAGTCTCACGTTTCTCATTTTAAATCAAAAGCTATAAATGATTAAGTTGTGTGAGGAAGGTATATCAAAAACTGAGACAGGCTGAGAGTTAGGCCTCTTGCACCAGTTAGTCAATTTGTGAAAGCAAAGGAAAAGTTCTTGAAGGTAATAAAAAGTGCTACACCAGTGAACATGCAAATGACCTGAAAGTAAAACAGCCTTATTGCTGATATGGAGAAAGTTTCAGAGGTCTAGATAGATCAAACCAGTCACAGCATTCCCTAAGCCAAAACCTAATTCAGAGCAAGGCCCTAACTCTCATTAATTCTATGAAGGCAGAGAGAGGTGAAGAAGCTGCAGAAGTTTGAAGCTAGCAGAGGCTGGTTCATGAGGTTTAAGGAAAGAAGCCATCTTCATTACGTCAAAGTGCAAAGTGAACATCAAGTGCTGATGTGGAAACTGCAGTGAGTTTTCTGGAAGATCTAGCTAAGATAATTAATAAACGTGGCTACAACAAACAACAGATTTTCAATGTAGATGAAACAGCCTTCTATTGGAAGATGATGCCATCTAGGACTTTCAAAGCTAGAGAGGAGAAATCATTGCCTAGCTTCAAAGCTCCAAAGGACAGGCTAACTCTCTTGTTACAAGCTAATGCAACTGGTGACTTTAAATTGAAGCCAATGTTCCACCATTCTGAAAATCTTAGGGTCCTTAAGAATTCTGCTAAATCTATTCTGCCTGTGCTGTATAAATGGAACAACAAAAGCAGGATGACAGCCCATCTGTTTACAACATAGTTTACTGAATATTTTAAGCCCACTGTTGAGATCTATTGCACAGAAAAAAAGATTCCTTTCAAAACATAGCTGCTCACTGACTGTGCACCTGGTCATCCAAGAGCTCTGATGGAGATGTATAATGAGGTTAATGTTTTCGTGTCTGCTAACACAACATCGATTCTGCAGCCCACGGATCAAAGAGTAATTCCAACTTTCAAGTCTTATTTAAGAAATACATTTCTTAAGGCTATAGATGCCATAAATAGGGACTCCTCTGATTGGTCTGGGCAAAGTAAATTGAAAACCTTCTGGAAAAGATTTACCATACTAGATGCCATCAAGAGCATTCATGATTCATGGGAAGAGGTCAAAATATCAACATCAAAAGGAGTTTGGAAGAAGCTGATACCAACCCTCATAGATAACTTAGAGGGATTCAAGACTTCAGTGGAGGAAGTATCTGCAGATGTGTTGGAAACAGCAAGAGAACTAGAATTAGAAGTGAAGCTTAGAGTTGTGACTGAATTGCCGCAATCTCATGACAAAATTTCAATGGATGAGGACTTGCTTCTTATGGATGAACAAAGAAAGTGGTTTTTTGAAATGAAATCTACTCCGGGTAAAGATGCTGTGCAGACTGTTGAAATGACAACAAAGGATTTAGAATATTACAAAAATTTAACTCATAAAGCACCAGCAGGGTTTGAGAGGATTGACCCCAATTCTGAAAGAAGTTCTACTATGGGTAAAATGCTATCAAACAGCATTACACATTACAGAGAAATCATTTCTGAAAGAGCCACTCAATGTGGCAAACCTCATTGCTGTCTTAGTTTAAGAAATAGCCACAGTCACCCCAACCTTCAGCAACCACTACCCTGATCAGGCAGCAGCCATCAAGATCTAGGCAAGACCTTCCATCAATAAAAAGATTATGACTCGCTAAAAGCTCAGATGCTGGTTATCATTTTTTAAGCAATAAAATACTTTTTAATTAAGGCATGTTCACTGCTGTTTTAGACATAATGCTATTACACAATTAACAGACTGCAGTATAGTATAAACATAACTTTTGTATGCACTGGGAAACCAAAACTTCATTTGACTTGCCTTATTTGAGATATTTGGTTTACTGCAGTGATCTGAAGCCAAATCCACAATATCTCCAAGGTATGCCTGCACAACTTATTAATGGAAATAACAGGAGAGTTTATTAGTAAGATTTATATTATCATTTTATTGATTATATTTGTTTTGCAGTCCAGTTTAGAATGTCAAAAATTAAAATATCTTGATAGCCTGCTGTCGATGTATTATTTAAGCTCTATGCTATATAGTGTCACAAGAATTCCCATATTTAAAGATCAAGAAACCAATATGGAAAAAGGTGAAATAATTTGTCAAAGGTCATATGTCTAGCCAGTGATAGAGCTTAAACCTGACTGCAGGTATGTCTAAGTCCAAAATCACAAAGTCAATATGGCACATGTCATAACATGTATTTCACAGATTATATGCTGACTGCTGTTGTGGTTTCTATTAGTCAGGGTTCTCCAGAGAAGCAGAACTGATAGGGTGTGCTTGTGTGATTAAAGGGCAGAAAAAGATTTACTATAAAGAACTGGTTCACGCAATTACAGGGTCTGGTAAGTTCCCAGATCCACAGGTTGAATCAGCAGGTAGAAGACTGAGGAGAGTCGATAGTATAGTTCATCTGAAGGCCAAGAGGCTCAATACCCATTTCAAATCCAGAAGCAGGAAAAAAGCCGATGTCCCAGTTTAAGGTCATCAGGCAGGGAAAATCCTCTCTTCCTTAGGAAAGAGTCAGCCCCTCTGTTCTATTCAAGCTTTCATGGATGAAGCCCACCCACATTAGGGAAGGCAATCCGACTTGCTGAGTCTACTGATTTGAATGTTAGTCTTCTCCCCAAATACCCTCACCCTCATCCAGAATGTTTGATCAAATATTTGGCACCATGTGTCCCAGTCAAGTTGACACAAAATTAAAATCACGGGGGGCAGAGTGGCAAGCAAAAGCCTTGTGACCTACCAACAGTCCACTCTTCATCCACTTGAGATCAGGTTTTAAGAACATTCAACTCTAAGTTTGTCTACAAGATACCTATTTTCTTATCTGCTTTCAAATGAATATAATTCCTAGGTTCTTGGCAATTAAATTTAAAAATTACCTCTTCTAATAAATAATGTATACAAGTATGTAGAATTCATAATTCTTCCTTTTGGAACATCGTATTGAACACTAGTCTCAGTAGCTTTATTTTTTAAATGCCCTATGCTACATAAAATAATCTATTGTGGCTGGCTTGAATGTGTCTTTTACTGAAAGAAGGGCAAGGGAGGAGGGAAAGAAGGAAAGAAAAAGGAAGCCAACAAATAGGTCACACCTCATCCAAGGCTGGTCTTGCTTCAAGGGTAGTACATTTGAAACATTCTATGCCTCCACTTTTGGGGCCTTACAGAAACTCATTTATGCTCATTAGCCTTCATAAGTAGGTCCTGCCAACAGCCAGCATTTTTTCATTACACTCATTTTTCAGCAAAACCTCATTAGCTAAAGAAACCAAGCAGATGCTTTATACATCTCAATTCCAACTGGAGACACTGCACCCGCAGTATTTTTCCTATAGGAACCAAGTAACAGGATACAGCAGTTTAAACACAGGCGCATCCTGACTGGAACACATTGGCATCTTGTTCTGACATTTCCAACCAAACCAAAGCAGCAACATGGAGAAAATTAATAGGGAAGCAGAGAAAAGGTAAGTAGAAATACCTGAGGAATAATAACATCAAGCATAGTTAAAAGAGCTAAACTCAGCTCTAAGAGGAGAGCTGGTCAGGGAGAAAATGGCCCTGTAGGATCCCTGTATTTATATGCCACATCAATGATAATATAAGCCCTCTACATAAGAGGAAAACAAATGAATTTTAAAAAAGTATTCCCAGACCTCAGACACATAGGTACAAATGCCGGAATGAATAAATCAGGCAATGTCTTTTGACAGCAGGTCTTTCCATGAGTGCAATTATCCTGGAAGAGAATACTGATCAACACTTTGTCACAATGAACTGATTTATAAAACTGTTTTACCTCCTTTCTAGCACTTGCTGTAACTGGATGTTTCTATATTTTTATCTTAAAGAAATGAAAGTGCCAAAGATCTTGCTACTTCTTGGAAACAACACTAAAATGACTATATGGGCCCAGGCGGAGAAAGCCTGACTCGTGGTGTTCATAGAGCTTTAATCACAACCAGAGGGAAGAACAAATTATGGGAAACTTACAGAAACACATCAGGAATGACTGGTAAAATGAGGTAAACAGGGAAGGCAGAGACAGAAGAGGGAAGCACAGTTTCCAAAACTCTAGTCATTTCCCTCTCAGGGTTTTTGCCATTTCAAAGGGCTTCAGGTCCTGGATTACCACCAGTGAAAGGCCTCTAAATGGTAGATGAAAGGAAACCACCTCTTTAGAATTATGGGGGAAAAGGAAGCAAGCAGAGTAAGCCAACTTGCTTTGGCTCTTCCTTTTTAGGTGCTTGTACTAAGTAGATTAGTTCCCTGATGTCTGAGCTGAAAACGTCAGAGATGGAAGGCGCCATTTTTATCACCTGGGACTTGGGGAGAAGGGTAATGAAAAAGGTGTGAGAGTGTCTATGAGAGAGACTGGCTGGCAGGACTCCACTTAAGCCAGAGCAGCACAACTTTGTTGTTTTTGTTGTTGCTGTTTTGGTTTTTTATTTTAATTCCAGCATAGTTAACATAGGGCAGCACAACTTTGAACTACTGTAGATGCTGAGATCCTGCCTAAGGTATTGTGTGAAAAATAGATTTTCTTGATAAAAATCAGTAATCCACTTGATGGGTAAGAAGACTGAGGCCCAGCCAGAGGAAATGGTCCAGGTCCTGTGGCCAGAATCCAGGCCCCTGGACTGATTTGGTCCAGAGTTCTCTCTAATATGCCAGACTGCTTCATCTTACTGGCTATATAGTCAACGTGTCAGTACACTAGAGAAATGTTAAGCACAGGACTCTACTTATGAGTGGAAATGGACAGGCCACATACGCAGTCATTCCAATGTGAAAGTCACCTAAGAAGGGTGGTCTTGAAGGGAGAGGAGTATAAAAACCTGTGCTACTTTCTCTTTCAGCATTTTATGCTCATCCCAAGGACGAGAAGCCTGGACCAGTAAGACAGTGCAAGGGAAAAACTGTGGCAAGATTTATAGCTGCTGGTTAGATATCAAACAGCTACAGAGGTATCCAGCAAGCTCTAGAATCCAGCAAGCCTTTAACCATACATAGCTGTCTTCACTGGTTGAGGCCAAACTGTTTCTAGTGTGGATTCTCAGAAAGGACCTGACTGCAGAGGAGACACAAAACCATCACTCTTAGCAGAGTAAACCTAAATGTCTTCTATACCCTTGAGAGTACAATTCAACAGTGTTGTGTACTAGAAATGCTCCCACCTTAGAGGGTTTGCTCATTCATTCATTCGTCCAGACATCATGGCAGGCACTAAGAATGGCAGAAAGACAGATGAAACATTATCCCTATTCTTCATGAACTCTCCATATAATGGAGAAGACCAACTATATATGTAGTTCAGTAGGATACTAAATACAATGCTCTTAATGGTTGCTCTGAGGGCAAAAGAGGAAGCATGTAATTTAGACTCAGAGAATTAAGGAGAACTTTATAGAAAAGGTATCTGAGCTGTTTGTTCTTAAAGGATGAAAACTTGCCATTAATGAATTTATTTAGTAAATATTTATCTTCTGTTATGTGTCAGACAAATAAGATAAAATCCTTCTCTCATGAAACTTACATTTCAGTGGGGGGAGAGACAGGTACTTAAAAAATAAATAAAATGTATAGATAACTAAATAATAAAAAAATAATAAATAACAGGATAAATGTAAAGGGTTAATATAACAGAGTGACTGAAGATACAGGTTATTTTAGATTGATGGTCGGAAAATAATTCTTTTAGGGAGTGTCATTAAATATGAGACCAAATTCAAAAACAAATGAGCACTTCAGGCAGAAGGAATAGCATGTGCAAAGGCCCTGAGATGGAAACCCTTGAAGGATTCGAGGAACTGAGAGGAGAGTGTCTGGAACATAGCAGGCAAGCAAAAGAACGATAAGAGATGAGGGTGGAATTAAGGCCTAGCAGGGCTTATGAAGCCAATAAAGCATTTGGTTTTCAACCAGGTGAAATGAAAAGCTACTAAAAGGTTTTCAAACAAGAAAAAGACAATGTAATTTACATTTCTTAGAACAACAGTAATAAATACATATATTGAACATACTATATAGGCCAGGCCTCGCCCAAGCATTTTATGTATATTAACTTATATTATGATGGCTACTATATAGACATGGTTGCAGAGGGCAGAGTAGACACAAGGAGGTTACCTGGAGGCTCAATTGAGAGATGATGGGTTATAGCGGTGGGAATGAAGGAGCAAGTGGAAAGATTTCAAGAATATTTAGGAAATAGAATTGGCAAGACTGGATTTGGAAGGGGAGGAGTAGTGACATAAGAGAGAAATCAAAGATTACTTATATACTTTTACAGAGTTTAAAAGGAAGAGGGAAGAGGGAATGTTCAATGGTACTGAATATCTTGGAGGCCAGACTTAAATATGAAAAGAGATCATTGGACATAGCATGTGGTTTGCATGTGGTTTTTGTGGAGTTGTGGTAGAAGCAGCCAAACTGTGTACAGTAAGCAGTGACTGGGAGTTGAGGAAATGGGAGATAGTGGCAAGTACTTTTCCATAATGTCTGAAAGGGAAGGAGACAATGGAAGTGAAGAGAGGCCCTTAAGAGAGAGGCACAATTGAGGAAATACTTTTCTCACATTTTGTTTTTTGTTTTTTCTTTGTCAGGAGACAAACATGTTTATAGATTCAGGAGAAGAAATAAGTAGAGAAAAAAGGTTGAAATATAGAAGAAATAGTGGATATCAATATAGAACATGGGAAAGGTTGGGGGTAAAAGTTGAACAGGTTAATGCCTACCACAGGGGTTTTTCTTAGACTTCTGGGATTCAGAAGAAAAGACTAATTCATAATTAGAGGCAAGGATGTCAGCATGTACTAGAATCCATTAGTTTGGCCTTAATCTTTATGTTTCTGGACCCTTCTGAGTACTTAAAACTCTATCTCCCACTTTTAACAACTTTGACCTAGTACAAAATGGAAGTCTCATGCTCTGCTACAGAGGATTATTCATTCTTCATTGCCACATTTAACTCATATATTCTTGGGCTGACTTTATTAGTTTCTTCAGTCTCTAATTAATATAATTACAAGAGTCATCATCAGTGTCCAATTATCTGACCATGCCACAGTGTCCCTTAAAATTCATCCTCATAGGGGCGCCTGGGTGGCTCAGTTGGTTAAGTGTCTGCCTTTGGCTCAGGTCATGATCTCACAGTCCTGGGATCAAGCCCCACATAGAGCTCCCTGCTTGGCAGGGAGTCTGCTTCTCCCTCTCCCGCTCCCCCTGCACCCCTCATGTGTGTTCATGCTCTCTCTCTCAAATAAATAAATAAAATCTTAAAATAAATAAATAAGATTGGCAAAAATAATAAGACGGTCACAAAAATAATACAGAGAACAGTAAAATATAAAGACTTTCTCATGAATGTTCATGAGATTTATGAAAACTATTTATTAAATTATATGAAAATTATATGCATTATAGGAATATTGCCTTCTAGCTTCTGAAAGTAATTTTCAAAAGATACATTTCTTAGGCTTATATTCTGAGATTTCTAATTCAATACTATTATTATTATTTTTTAAGATTTTATTTATTTATTTGACAGAGACACAACAAGAGAGAGAGTACAAGCAGGGGGATGGGAGAGGGAGAAGCAGGCTTCCCACAGAGCAGGGAGCCCAATGCAGGGCTTGATCCCAGAACCCTGGGATCATGACCCGAGCTGAAGGCAGACACTTAACGACTGAGCCACCCAGGTGCCTCATTCAATATTATTCTTAACAAGTATGGTATACAACAGGATAATGCAATCTGAAAAAAGGCAATGGATAATTAAGTTGTAACTATTCCAAATCAAAATTATCAATATATGGCTAATTTTTGAAATGGAACTGTATTCCAAATTTAAAAAAAGAACCTGTCCAAATTAAAACACTGGTTTGCATGTGTATAGGGACAGTCTTAATCAGAGACATACACAGAGATAAAAGGAATCTAACACGTCAAATATTCAAATTAAGTTTTTCTAAGTTTAATATAATTTTAAAAATATATTCAAATGGCTCCTTAACTTAATGAGGCCAAAGTTTCCTTTACATCCTTCCCAATTATTCAGAAATTCAAATCTTATCTTCTGGAAACTAGCCCAACTATAATGTTTAATCAATAGAAATTATAAAAGTTTATCCAAGAAGTATTTTAATATATGTTGATCATCAAGGTCAAACTCTTTGACTACTCAAAAAACAAAAATAAATGAAAAATGTTCCAACTTAGGAGAAAGCAAAGGAATGGCAGAAACTACATAGTGGTTTTGCATTCCTACTGGTAAGTAATTGGTGGATAAATGAATATTTGTTGGCCTAGTTGTATGCTAGCTGTTGGTGCGGGAGATGCAGTAATGTAAGTTATGCTGCTTCCAACTAATCTAGCTAAGTCATCATTAAGGAATGATGGGAATACAAAAAATGGCATTAATAATAAAAGCCCTACTGACAATGATTCTTTGCTTGACCAAACTTTAGTCAGGCTCCTGAAACTTCTCTTAGGCTCATCTGTGTGTTTCTTTGTAAAATTCAGTTTTAGCAAGAACACTGCTAATGATACCTGATCATCCTTGATATCTGATTAGGCTCCTCATCTTCCACCATCCCTCAGCTGATGATGGCTGATAACACTGGCTTGTCTTCAACAAAGAACCCTGTTAGGTTGGTTTAGCCATAATCCCCTTTCCTTGTGACATTTCCTCTTAGTAATTTCCCATCCACTGACTCCCACCCTGATGCTTAGCTATAAATTCCCACCTGCCCAAGCTGTATTTAGAATTGAGCCAAATCTCTCTTCTATTGTAAGACCCCATTGCAATGGTCCCTATACCTCCTGTGATGGTCCTGAATAAAATCTGCCTTATCATCTTTAATAAGTGTCACTGAGGGGCGCCTGGGTGGCTCAGTTGGTTAAGCGACTGCCTTCAGTTCAGGTTATGATCCTGGAGTCCCGGGATCGAGTCCCACATTGGGCTTCCTGCTCAGCAGGGAGTCTGCTTCTCCCTCTGACCCTCTTCCCTCTCGTGCTTTCTATCTCTCATTCTCTCTCTCTCTGAAATAAATAAATAAAATCTTTAAAAAAAAAATAAGTGTCACTGAAGTAGTTTTATTCTTTAATACCATGCAGTAAATGTACATTTTTCACCACACTGTACCACCCATGTATACCACCATACAACAATGTACACCATCATGTCATGTATACCACCATACAACAATGTATACCATCATGTAACCATGGTATACATGGCTCACCTGGCCACACTTCAGTACCCCTGGGTTCCAGCTTTGGATCTGTACCTGTGTGACCTTAGACATGTCACTTATCTTTGAATCGCTTCCCACTCTACAAAAGGAGGGAGTTAAAGAAGACACTCTTGATAATATTCTCCTAATGCTACTCTCTTAATATTCTACCATGTATGTGAGGTACAGGAAATAAATATAAATATGATACATAAAATCATAGATTTTGAACTTTATCAGGGTAACAAGAAGAAATCAACTCCTCTCTGTTACAGTTATGGGTAGTTTTATGGCTTACACAGATACATTCAATTAATAAATAAAACATTCCCAAATCTGGGCAAAGGTCTAAAACAGTATGTTTGAATCAAGTATGTCTTAGGGAAGGAAAAAATTGGGGGACATGATTTTCATTTTTATGATTTTTATTTAAGTGTAAAGTTAAATTGTTTTATCTTATAATCTCTTGCCTTATTTTCATTAGCTAATGAACACTACGGAATATAAAATATTTCATGTAGTAACAGAAAAGCATTAAGTAGAGACCTTTTAATGAATAGCAATTTAGCCATACCAATAGTCTTAAAAATGCTATAATGCCGTATTAAACATCAAATCTTTTTTTTAAATATTTTATTTATTTATTTGAGAGAAAGAGCAAGCACAAGCGGGGTGGGGTGGGGGGGGTGGGCAGAGGGAGGAGGAGAAGCAGATTTCCCGCTGAGCAGGGAGCCCAATGTGGGGCTAGATCCCAGGACCCTGAGATCATGACCTGAGCCAAAGGCAGACGGTTAACCAACTGAGCCACCCAGGTGCCCCTAAACATCAAATCTTAATCAGCTCTTATTAGGATAAACTTCTAGAATATAAATTATTAGGTGTTTGGTAAAGGAAATCTTGATATAGCCAAATGAAAAAACACTGTGTAGACATTTAAGATAATATTTTATAGAAATAGTGTGAAAAATAATTGATAGTATAAATAAGTGTTAGTGACTGCACAACTGAATATCCAGCAAGGCTGCAAACACATAATAAGGGAGCCAATGCATACTAATAAGCCAAAGTGTTGAAAATATGTTTTCCTCCAGACTTTATAGGATTTTTCTCATTCTCTTCAAAGATAAAGTAATATTACTTATAAAATAAACTATTTGGAATAAAATATATTTTTATTTTATTGCTATTTTGCAGCAATATTTATTTAACTCTTATAATGTGTCAGACATTTTGTTACGAGCTTTACATATGTTATCATTTTATCATATATGACCACTGCAAGTTAGAAATGATTATCACCATTTAATAGATGAGGAAAGTGAGGCTTAGAGATTAATTAAATTGTCCAAGGTCACACAGTTAATCAGTAGATGAGACTGGTTTTATAGCTAGGCCTGTTTGATATAAAGCCACCATACTATGTCATCTTCTTAAAAATAAAAACTTATATATATGTGGTATTCTTTAATCTTCTGGAAAATAATTTGTGCAAAAAATTTATACACCTTTATTTTCAGAAAACAAAATATGAGCCCCCCTTTTCTTCATTAACTTGAAAAATGAGAGACCAACAAGTGTACATGTTTGTAGCTGAGATCTGTATAAATATGTACATGATTTAGTAAGTAAGTACTGACTTTCATCCTAAATTTAGAATTTCTGCAGCTTGGAAAATAAGCTCTTATTATGACTAAAAAGCATTCCTTTCATATTGGCCTTTTCTCCAAAGACTGTCAAAGTAGATCAATCCATTTTAATTGGCATATTAAATGTGCTAGTCTACTTCTCAGATTCAAAGCTTGGGTGTCACTGAAAATGATAAATGTGAAACTGAATTCTCTCAAGGGTGCTTCAACACACATGATCTGCTCTATCATGATAATTATGCCATAAATGTAAAATACTGCTTCAAGGGGCTGACCAAAAATACTCATATTTTATTCACCAGTACGATGGCAAAAATACCTAGAACTCTCCAGGGACCTCATGAGAGAACATCACTCCTTGGGGAGGTAGGGGCTCCTAAAGCCCAGTCCTCTGGTTTAGAAGAGAGCATCTCCTTGTAAAATGGCTCATTAAATAAGAGGGGTTATAATAGGACTAAAAGGCAAGGTTTTCTTCAAGATCAAAGATGTTTAAAAACTGTTAGTAGATTCAAAATAAGAAAAAAGGGGGGGATAGCAAAATCACAGGTAAGTTCATAAATTTATTTATATTTTTTAAAAACTATGAATTTTTTTTTTCTGAGAGTAAAATGCCAGGAATATAAGTAGGCCCAAGGGTTTGGACCAGAGCAAGGGCATTAAGTTGAGACCTGCAGTAGGTTCATTAAAATAATACTAGATCATAATATTCCTGTACACCTTTATTTTGGACCAAAAGCCTTGCTTTTTTTAGTCAGATCTATTTTTCCTCTTTTACATTTCAGCCATAGCTAAAAGAAGTCTCCATCTTGTTGATGAAATATTTCATTATATCCCATTTCTATTATTGGAAATTTTATTTTAATAAGTTCAGTGGGTTAATTAGAATGATGATATTAAATGCGTTTAAGCTTATTTTATTTTTACTTCCAATTTAACATTTTTCACAGTTCTGAATATTTTCGATCAAGGCATTTAATTTTCATTGCCTGTGGTATAACTACTAGTTGATAGGAAACTTTCATTTCCCTTAAAGACTACAGACAGTATTACCTGAATAGAACCTCTGTGTAGCTGTGGCATATGCAGGCTAGGTTTTCAGAAGCATTTTTGATAACTTGACTACTTTATTGTTTTATTATGATATTCAAAAGAACTTCTGTTGAGTACTCAAATTTATTCCCATGCTTGTAGATAAATTTGGCTTTTTGGTCCCACACAAACACTTTCTTTCCTTGATAAGCTAATGAAGTGGAGATTTTTTAATCCTTTAATTAGAAATTATGTCTCAAACTGACTAAACTATTTGGGAACATTAGAATGAACTGAACCAAAGAAAACAGCCTCATGCAAAATTTCCTTAAATCACCTAAGATTAATAAACCTTTAAAAACTGTGAACAGATTTGAAACAAGAATAGAAAAGGGAAGCAGGTATAAGTCCATATTGTAGTAGTTCTGTATAACGAGTCTACTAAATTAGGAGAGGCTTATAACCTTTCTTGGATTGGAGCAAACTCAGTTCCTGAACAGATGGTCTTCCACCATTTAATCACTCTTTAACTCCCTACAATCTGGCTTCTGGGCACACTATCCACTAAAATCACTCAAAGGTTACCAATAACCTAAGATCATGGAAGCCAGCAACAGAAGTGCTAGAAGGAGATTTACGAATCAAACCCAGCCAAATAATTTTATAGATTAGAGAACTACACCCCAAAACATTAGGAGACTTTCCCCCGATTACACTGCAGGTAAACCATGCAAGGTCTAAAGACTAACACCTGGATTTCTGCCAGTGCTGTGCTGTTCTTCCCAGCCAACTAGGTAGTTTGCCTTCTTGAACCACTGTCTCAAAGTCAAGATCCTCCACACTTTCTCACCCACTGACGCTGTTTTACCTTCTTACTAGATTCCTTTGTTCTGCCCTTCTTTTGAACATCCCTTTATTCCAACATCTGCACTCCCCATACCCTGGCAAAGAACTAAGCCTCAGGCCTGGCTTTCCAAGAATTGTCTGCTCTCATGGTTTCAGTTTCCACCATGAACCATGTTTTGTTTTGTTTTTTTAATTTTTATTTATTCATGAGAGACAGACAGAGAGAGAGAGGCAGAGGGAGAAGCAGGCTCCCAAGGAGCAGGGAGCCCGATGAGGGACTCAACCCCAGGACCCCAGGATCATGATCCGAGCCGAAGGCAGACGCCCAACCATCTGAGCCACCCAGGCGCCCCACCATGAACCATGTTAATAGCAACAGAACCTTGTACCTTTCCTTTTAATTAACTACTGGACACCTTGATTAACTACCATGTCTGCATTGGAACTATCAAAATGCAAATAAACAGCTAACATTTGTTGAGTGTTTAACTATAAACCAGGAACTGTTCTAAGCTCTTTACCTGTATTAACTCTTTTAATCCCTAAAATAACTTTATGAGGTACTATTCTGATTTTTACATGTAAGGAACCTAAGGTACACAGAGGTTAATCAACTTGCCCAAGCTTGGCTTTAAACCCACTGATTGTGTTTCCAAAAGCTGTGCTCTTAACTGTTTTGCTAGGCAGAATGTCCAGCAATAAGAAATCTCCTATTTATACTCTTGAATATTAAGATAACATTTTCATATCAGAGTACTTTTTTCTGTGACTCTTCCATTCATATTGGAATGGCTTATTTATGTAAAAATTCTGTTGCATTCAACATCTATTTCAAGAAACAAGCTCAATTTTTCTCAAATTGGCTTAAAAATAAAGAAAAGAAAAGAAAAAAACAATTCCTGGCTGGTCTTACGCTATTACCTGTTAAATATGTTAGTTTCAGATAGAATCTTGCAAATCCTGCCAAAAGAAATCAAGTGTGTTTTCCTCTTTAACCAGAAATTTTCTGTATTCTGATTAGTATAACACACATTTCAAAATAACGTCCCTTTGGGCGCCTGGGTGGCTCAGTTGGTTAAGCGACTGCTTTTGGCTCGGGTCATGATCCTGGAGTCCCGGGATCGAGTCCCGCATCGGGCTCCCTGCTCGGCGGGGAGTCTGCTTCTCCTTCTGACTCTCTTCCCTCTCGGGCTCTCTGTCTCTCATTCTCTCTCTCTCAAATAAATAAATAAAATCTTTAAAAAAAAAAACAAAACAAAATAACGTCCCTTTGCTATACAATTGCAGAAACCCACCCCCCAGTTGCTATGAATGGATGTCCTCTACAGAGTTACCTTATTCCCAGTGGGGAGTAGGGTAAGGTAGAATACAGTGAGTCAATGAAATGCACATGGTCAGCTGCTTAGTTTGTGCATAATTAGGCCTCTTCCAAATATGAAGGAGCAGCATAGGCTGGAAACAAACACCATCTTCAAGTAACCATTATCTCACATTAAAATAGCCGAGGTGCTGTAGTGTGAACAATGAAAATCTCATTCACAGATAATCAGTAACACCAGAATTACCTAGGCAACAGAAAATGATGGACCCCCAATGGGAAACAAATTAGGGAGAAAGGAGAGGGGACTAACAACTCAAGGAAAGATCTTGCTAGCCTCCTGACAGTACTTTCCTTTGGATAAGGAAGAGGGAAATCCCTAGTAAAATTACTAATGATTAGACTTGTGCACTTGGTCTCATGCTAATGCTAACAGGGAAGAAGAAATTAACAATTAGGCCCCCTTCATATGATAAATGTTATGTATAATGTATCCCAGTTTACATTTTGTACTAATGTGACATCTTCACACTTGATTTTCAGATCATTTCCACAGCCCTCTCAGTGTTCTAAAGGCACAGATGTAACTATTTTTCTGTGATGTGATACTGAGGCAGTCTGCTGAGGAAACAAGCTACTTCTTCTGTTAACTCCTTCACACCATTATGAAAATCACTGCTTCCAAATGCTTGACATTTCTTCCTCCTTTCCATCTTCAGTTAACACCTTCATATTGGTTCTGCTACTTGACAAAAGCGTGACCTTGGAAAAATACTAAACCTCTCTGAGACTCACACTATCTATCTGTAAAATTGGTATAATAATATTTATTTCAGAAAACTGTTGAAATCACACATAATACATATAAAATAATTTGAACAGTGCCTATAAACAGGAAAACAATGAATAGTGGTTATTTTCATCTCTCTCACTTCCTTTCTCTTGCCCTAGAAGACAAAGAAGAATACGATGCATCCTCTGTGCTGAGGACCACTGCCAGAGAGACAAGCTTGTAAACTAACAACCACAGTAGTGTGGCAAGTGCTGTAACATGGTGCATGAACAGGACTATAGGAAAGCAGGCTTAATGGCATAGTTTCCAAACCCACAAGACTTGCTTTCAGGGAGTAATCTATGGGATGATTGGATAATATGGTCTTCTGTATAATCTATCTTTTCCAAATCAAATGTGACATAGGAAAGCAGGGGAAAGTGAAGCAGACACTGTTACCCTATTTACAAGAACAAAGGACAGACTGACAGTTTGGGGTAAATTATTTTCTTTCAAATGTTTCTTTGTCAGACGATTTGGATAATTTTCACATTTAACTTACTTGGTTTACATCTACCTGTGGCCATCAAAACTGCTTAACGAACACCTACTCTGCTCAAATCCCAGTGTTAGGGTCATCAACCAAGATCTGAAGCAGCACAGAGTGTAGATGAAAAAAATATACTTAACAACAACAACGAGATAAGACTCAATCATAGGAAACAAGGCCTAGGCTTCTGGTTCTAGACAGCAAAGTGAGTGTATACATTCAATTCTCATTTCTCTTTAGCCCTACAGAAATGACCACATAGATTTTAGAATAAACATAAGACTAAAGCCATAGCAATGAAGAGAAAGAGAGCCATCAAAAAAGATACGTCAGTACACTTCTAGTATAAAAGATGGCAAATGGAAGTGCATTAATGAATAAAGCAGAGCAGCCAAAGCCTATATAACCCAAACTACACCAACATACCAGAATATCACCAAAATGCTGCCACAGGTGGAGGAGTTGACCCACCAAAAAGAGGGGCTCCACAGGGGCACTTAGTTTGCAGGTATAATGGAGGGCAGATAGGAGAAGCCGGGCATGACACAGAACTGATTAAAGGCCAGGAGCCAGCTCCATGCCCCATGTAGGGAACTACAGTCATCAGTAAAACAGGGTTCTCTCTTAATATACTGAACAAATTGGCTGTGATAAGTTAATGCTTCTAGTGTAGGCAATAGCTTCCTCAAAGTAAAGCCCTTCACATTTTGGCATTTGGCAAAGATGGTGAGGGTCTAGTTTGCTTCCCACCAGATCCCTGAGAGACAAAGCTCTCAATCACATCTTCCTCACCTCTTGTTCAGGTGGTGGGTGGAGGAGACTACTTAATATACTGAGGATAACCAGACTGTCTATCACATTAATACACAATTAGATAAATGAGGAATTACCAGGTATGTGACAAAATAACCAGCAGGATGAGAGAGAAACATCACATTAATGAAACACAAAAATTACCTTGGACATTATGCTTAGTGAAATAAGCCAGACATAGAAAAGCAAATATTGCATGATTTCACTTATTTGAGGTACCAAAAATAAATAAATTCATACAGACAGAAAGTAGAATAGAGGTTATGAGGGGCTGGAGGGAGAGGAGAAGGGAGACTCATTGTTTAATGGGTACAGAGTTTTGTTGGGGATAATGAAAAAGTTTTGAGTACAGACAGCACTGACGGTTACACAACATTGTAAATGTATTTAATGCCACCAAGCTGTACACTTATGAACGGTAAAAGGAGAAGTATTAGGTAATGTATATTGCACCACAGTAATAAAAAAGGCAAAAATCACTTTGGAAATTCAACAAATGGTGCTGTGACAATTAAATATCCACATGCAAAGAATGAAACTGGATGCCTACCTCACACCATATACAAAATTAACTCAAAACGGATCAGAGACCTAAATGTAAGGACTAAACCTATAAAATTCTTAGAAGAAAAGATAGGCATAAATCTTCATGACCCTGAATTAGGCAATGGTTTCTTAGGTATGATACCAAAAACATAAGAAATCAAAGAAAAAACAGAAAAATTAGACTTCATCAAAATGAAAAACTTCTGTGCTTCAAACAACACAATCAAGAAATTAGACTGGTAGGGGCGCCTGGGTGGCTCAGTTGGTTAAGTGACTGCCTTCGGCTCAGGTCATGATCCTGGAGTTCTGGGATCGAGTCCTGCATCGGGCTCCCTGCTCATCAGTGAGTCTGCTTCTCCCTCGGACCCTCCCCCCTCTCATGCTCTCTCTCTCTATTTCATTCTCTCTCTCAAATAAATAAATAAAATCTTAAAAAAAAAAGAAATTAGACTGATAGTCCACTGAACAGGAGAAAATATTTGCAAATCATATAAGGGACTCATATCTAGGATATATATAAAGAACACTTACAACACAATAATACAAAGAGAAGAAACTCAATTTAAAAATGACCATGGTATCTTAAGAGGCATCTCTCCAAAGAATATATATATATATACAAATTGCCAATAAACACATGAAAAGATGCTCAACAACACTAGTAACTAGGGAAATGCAAATCAAAACCACAATGATATACTATTTCTCACCCATTAAAATGGCTATGATCAAAAAGGCAGACAATAACAAATGTTGACAAGAATGTAGAAAAACTGGAACCCTCATACATTGCTGGTAGAATTGCAAATAGTGCAGTCACTCTGGAAAACAGCCCAGCAGTTCTTCCAAATGTTAAACACAGAGTTAGCATATGACTTAGCAATTCCACTATATCCAAGAAAAATGAAAACTTGTCACACAAAACTTGTACCAGTTTCACAGCACCATTATTCATAATAGCCAAAAAGTGGAAAAAATCCAAATGTCCACCACCAGATGAATGGATAAATAAGATGTGGTATGTACATACAATGGAATAAAAAGGAATGAAGTACAGACACATGCTACAACACCGAAGGACTCTGCAAACGTATGTGACATGAAAAAAGCCAGTCACAAAATACCACATATTACATATGAAATCACTTATATGATATCTCCAGAATAGAGAAAATCCATACAGACAGAAAGTAGACTAGTAGTTGCCTAAGGCTGGGGTAGGGAGAGAGAGAAAAGTAGAGAAAAGTGGAGAGTGACTGTTAAAACCCCCAAAGTTTCTCTTGGGGGTGATGAAAATGTTCTAAAATTAATTGTGATGAATATACTAAGAACTGCTGAACTATGCACTTTAAATTAGTGAATTGGGTAGGATTAATTGTATCTCAATAAAGCTTTAATTAAGGAGAAAAAGACAATTCAAGGAACAGAAGAAATCTTAATTCTAATTTCTACTCATAGAAAGACTTATGAAGATAAACTATCTATTAAAAGAAAGGGAGGTGGGAACATGATGGCCTAGACTCAGTTTTCCCTACTGCTCTTAATACAGTTATTCACCCTGAAAATAATTCAACAGATAACAATGACTCTGGGAGCTGGAAAGAAGAAGGCAGGCTGGACTGGTTAAGAATGTCAGGACTTGAGGCAATGTGGTCAGATTTCTGAGATCCAAATATGGGAGGAGCACCAGAGAGGCCTGTGGCCTAAAACAAGCAGAGTTTCACAGCAGTGACAAGCCTACCCAGCCCCGGTTCCACACCTGGGGAACCAGTGAGTGAGCTGCTCCAACCCACATCAGTTGAGCTCGGTGCCTCCTAGCCTTCCCCTCTCCCCTGGAGACACTGGCCAGACAGAAATGGTGTATTACCTATTAAACACAAATCAGAACTGATAAAGGATTTATCATCTGAAACCAGGAGGCCAGAGAAAATAGCACAATAATTCTCAGTGCTAAAAGAAAACAACTGTCAATCAAAAAATTCTGTGACTAACAAAAGTAACCCTTAGGAATGAAAGGAAAATAAAGACATTATCAGACAAAGGAAAACTAAGAATTATGTTTTAGCAGACCTACTCACAAATAATGTCTAAAAAAAGCTATTAAACAGAAAGAAAATGATAACAGAAAAAGGCTGGGATATTCAGAAAGGAAAGAACAAGGGAATGGTAAAAATTGAGATAAGCACAACAGACTTCTACCTCATGAATTTCTTCAATCAAATTTTATGGCTGAAGCAAAACTTTTCACACAATCTGATGTGCTACTCAATAAATGCAGAGGAAATACTTTAAAAAATATATTTAAAAAGTAAAAAAGGAAAGAAAGCTAAATGGAAGTAAGGTTTCTACACTTCATTCAAAGAAAAATACTGATACCAGTAGTATTTTTGATAACTATGTACATGGTAATTCCTGGAGAAGCCACTAAGAAAATTTTAAAAAATCAAAATACTAAAAAACATTTGAATTAAAACAAAATGGAATTCTAAAAAAGTTCAAATAAAACACAAGATGTCCTTCAACAGGTGAATGGTTAAATAATGGTATGGTCATACTGGGAAAAACTACTCAGCAATACACAGGAACAAACTTGATATCTGAAGTAACTTGGATCTATCTCTTTGGAATTAGGCTGAGTGAAGAAAACCAATTTAAAAGGTTATATACCATATAGTTCCAATTTGTGAAATGACAAAATTATAAAATGGAAAACAGATTACTGGTTGTCTGGGGTTTAAGAGAGCAGTGAGGGAGTGGGTATGCCTATAAAAGGGTAACACAAGGAAGTCTTAGGATGATATGTTGGTACATTTTAGTACCTTGACTGTGGTGGTAGTTACACAAAGCTACACATGTAATCAAAATGGATAGAACTATACACACACAAACACAAATGAGTGCATGTATAACTGATAAAATGTGAATAAGCTCTATGAATTGTATCAATGGCAGTTTTCTGTTTTTCAATTACGTTAAGATGTTAACATTGTGGAATGCTAGTGAAGGGTTCAAAGCCCTCTCTGGATATTTCTTTGCAGTTTCTTGTGGATCTATACCTATTTAAAATTAAAAATTAAAAAATTTTTGGAGAGCCTGGGTGGTTCGGTTGGGTAAGCGTCTGACTTCAGCTCAGGTCATGATCCCAGGGTCCTGGGATCAAGCCCCACATGGGGCTCCCTGCTCAGCCAGGAGCCTGCTTCTCTCTCTCTCCCTCTGCCTGCCATTCCCTCTGTTGTACACTCTCTCTCCCTCTCTATCTCTGACAAATAAATAAATAAAATCTTTTAAAAAAAGTTAAAAAAATTTATTGACACCTCAAAATTTTTGATTGTCTAAATTTGTAAATATTGTGATAATAATTTTAAACAAAAAAACCTGGAAGCTAGGAAAGGAATAATCAGAGAACAAAATGAGCTATTAGAAATCAAAAATATAAGGGGGAGGAGCAAGATGGCAGAGGAGTAGGAGACCTAAACTTCGTCTGGTCCCAAGAATTCAGGTAGATAGGGATCAAACCGTTCTGAACACCTACGAACTCCACAGGAGATCAAAGAAAGGAATAGCAATAACTCTCTGAACAGAAAAGCGACCACTTTCTGGAAGGTAGGACGTGTGGAGAAGTGAATCCAGGCGATATTCGGAAAGACAGATGCTGGGGGCCTCCGTCGGCCAATTCTGGCAAGTGATAGAGCAGCGAAGCACAAAAGAACTTTTAGAAGTCGGCTCTTCTGAGGGACGTTGCTCCAGTGGCTAAGCGGGGGTTGGAACCCTCGCTGGAACAGTGTGGTCTCAGGACCCTCGGGATCACACAAAGACTGGGGGTGCCTGAGAGCAGCAGAGCTCCCGGGTATTGGAGCGGGGAAGCCGGATGCAGAGACGGAGCTGAGGCGCAGGCTCTCAGATCTGGGCTGCCATAAACTGTGATCTGCGGCACAGTCGGGCCACTGATCTTCCAGCAGGGACCCAACAAGCAGAAAATCCGGGGACACTCCCCTTCCTCCTCTAGGGGGAGCGGCGTGGGAGCGCACCACAGGGATCTGCTGGGTTTGGAGACTCCACACGGGGTCAGGCGCCAGAGACAGAAATGCTTGGTCACAGGCCGGTGAGCATGAAGTGCACTGGAGATGGGGGAGATGGGAGTGATTGACTGCTTTTCTCTGGAGGCTCACTGAGGAGTGGGGCCCCGAGTTCTCAGCTCCTCTGGGGCGGAGACTAGGGGACCGCCATTTTCACCTTGTCCTCCAAAGCTGTATGTAAAGCTTGCAGGGAACAAAAGCTCCCAAGAACAAACCTAAGCAGATTGTTTAGCCCGGCTCCCGCAAGGGCAGGACAATTCCGTCTCTGGCAAAGACATGTGAGAACCACGGCAACAGGCCCCTCTGCCAGAAGATCAGCAAGAATAGCCAGCCAAGACCAAGTTTACCGATCAATGAGAATGGCAGAACTCCAGCGCTGGGGGAATACAGCACAAAGAATTCATGGCTTTTTCCCCATGATTCTTTAGTCTTTCAAAGTTAATTTTTTTAATTTTCTTTTTTTTCTTTTTCTTTCTTTTTTTTGAATTTTTCTTTTTCCTTTTTTCAACCAACATCTGATCAATCCCTTTTTTAAAATTTCTTTTTATTTTTCATTTTTAGAGTCATATTCCATCCCTTCAGAGTAGTTAACCTTATTTTTGGTATATATAAATTGTTCTCTCTTTAAAATTTTGGAATACAGTTTCTTCTAAAAGACCAAAATATACCCTAAATCTCTAGTGTATGGCTTTGTTCTAGTCTCCTGCCTGATCATATTCTACCCTTTTTTTTAATCCTCTTCTTTCTTTTTTCAACAAACTTCTTATCAATTCCTTCTATAAAATCTTTTATACTTTCACCTTTACACTCATATTCCATCCCTTCATTGTATTTACCCCTGCCTTTCTTGCTTTAAAATTTTGGGAGGCACTTTCTTCTAACAGACCAAAATATGCCCAAAATCTAGTATGTAGCACTGGTCTATGCACCAGCCTGATCATATTTGATCATATTCTGGTTTGTTGTTTGTTTGTTTTTTATCTTTTTCTTTTTTCTTTCTTTCCCTTTCTTTTCCCCTGGTTTCAGCTCTCTTCTGATTTGTTTAGTGTATATTTTTCTGGGGTCATTGTTACCCTGTTAGCATTTTGTTCTCTCATTCATCTATTCTCCTCTGGACAAAATGACAAGATGGAAAAAATCACCTCAAAAAAAGTACCAACTGCCAGAGACCTAATCAATACAGACATTAGTAAGATGTCAGAACTAGAGTTAAGAATGATGACTTTACAGATACTACCTGGGCTTGAAAAAAGCATGGAAGATATTAGAGAAACCCTTTCTGGAGAAATAAAAGAACTAAAATCTAACCAAGTCGAAATCAAAAAGGCTGTTTATGAGGGGCAATCAAAAATGGAGGCTCCAACTGCTAGGATAAATGAGGCAAAAGAGAGCATTAGTGAAAAAGAAGACAAAATGATGGAAAATCAAGAAGCTGAGAAAAAGAGATAAACAACTACTGGATTACGAGGGCAGAATTCAAGAGATAAGGGATCCCATAAGATGAAACAATATTAGAATAATTGGGATCCCAGAAGAAGAAGAAAGAGAGAGGGGGGCAGAAGGTATACTGGAGCAAATTATAGCAGAGAACTTCCCTAATTTGAGGAAGGAAACAGGCATCCAAATCCAGGAGGCACAGAGAACCTCCCTCAAAATCAATAAAAATAGATCAGCACCCCAACATCTAATAGTAAAACTTACTAGTCTCAGAGACAAAGAGAAAATCCTGAAAGCAGCTCGGGAGAAAAGATCTGTAACATACAATGGTAGATACATTAGACGGGCAACAGACCTATCCACAGAACCCTGGCAGGCCAGAAAGGACTGGCATGATATATTCAGAACACTAAATGAGAAAAATATGTAGCCAAGAATACTATATCCAGCTAGATGGTCATTGAAAATAGAAGGAGAGATCAAAAGCTTCCAGGACAAACAAAACTAAAGGAATTTGCAAACAGGAAACCAGCCCCGCAAGAAATCTTGAAAGGGGTCTTCTAAGCAAAGAGAGAGCCTAAAAGCAACATAGACCAGAAAGGAACACAGACAATATACAGTAACAGTCACCTTACAGGCAATACAATGGCACTAAATTCATATATGCTGTCTGCAAGAGACTCATTTTAGACCCAAAGGCACCCCCAGATTGAAAGTGAGGAAGTGGAAAACCATGTACCATGCTAATGGACACCAAAAGAAAGCTGCAGTGGCAATCCTTATATCAGACGAACTAGATTTTAAAACCAAAGACTATAACAAGAGATGACGAAGGACACTATATCCTACTTAAAGGATCTATCCAACAAGAAGATCTAACAATTGTAAATACCTATGCCCCTAATATGGGAGCAGCCACTTATATAAGCCAATTAATAACAAAAGCCAAGAAACACATCAACAATAATACAATAATAGTGGGGGCCTTTAACACCCCCATCACTGAAATGGACAGACAATCTCGCAAAAGATCAACAAGGAAATAAAGACTAAATGACACACTGGACCAAATGGACTTCACAGATATATTCAGAAGATTCCATCCCAAAGCAACAGAATACACATTCTTCTCTAGAGCTAATAGAACGTTCTCTAGAATAGATCACATCCTAGGTCACAAATCAGGTCTCAAGCAGTACCAAAAGACTGGGATCATTCCCTGCATATTTTCAGACCACAATGCTTTGAAACTAGAACTCAATCACAAGAGGAAAGTCGGAAAGAACTCAAATACATGGAGGCTAAAGAGCATCCTACTAAAGAATGAATGGGTCAACCAGGATATTAAAGAAGAATTTAAAAAATTCATGGAAACCAATGAAAATGAAAACACAACTGTTCAAAATCTTTCAGATGCAGCAAAGGCAGTCCTAAGAGGAACGTATATAGCAATGCAAGGCTTTCTCAAGAAACAAGAAAGGTCTCAAATACACAACCTAACCCTACACCTAAAGGAGCTGGAGAAAGAACAGCAAATAAACCCTAAACCCAGCAGAAGAGAAATAATAAAGATCAGAGCAGAAATCAATGAAATAGAAGCCAAAAGAACAGTAGAACATATCAACAAAACTAGGAGCTGGTTCTTTGAAAGAATTAACAAGATTGATAAACCCCTGGCCAGACTTATCAAAAGGAAAAGAGATAGGACTGAAATAAAAAAAATCATGAATGAAAGAGGAGAGATCACAACCAACACCAAAGAAATAACAATTATAAGAACACATCATGAACAACTATATGCCAGCAAATTAGATAATCTGGAAGAAATGGATGCATTCCTAGAGATGTATAAACTATAAAACTTAACCAGGAAGAAATAGAAAACCTGAACAGACCCATAACCACTAAGGATATTGGCAGTAATCAAAAATCTCCCTACAAACAAAAGCCCAGGGCCAGATGGCTTCCCAGGGGAATTCTACCAAACATTTAAAGAAGAATTAATACCTAACTTCTGAAACTGTTCCAAAAAATAGAAATGGAAGGAAAACTTCCATAAACTGCCAAACTCGTTTATGAGGACACTATTACCTTGATCCCAAAACCAGACAAAGACCCCATCAAAAAGGAGAATTTCATACCAATATCCTTGATGAACATGGATGCAAAAATTCTCATCAAAATACTAGCGAATAGGATCCAATACTACATTAAAAGGATTATTCGCCATGACCAAGTAGAATTTATCCCTCGGCTGCAAGTTTGGTTCAACATCCACAAATCAATCAATGTGATACAATACATTAATAAAAGAAGGAACAAGAACCATATGATCCTCTCAATAGATGCAGAAAAAGCATTTGCTAAAGTACAGCAACTTTCTTGATCAAAACTCTTGGGAGTATAGGGATAGAAGGAACATACCTCAATATCATAAAACCCATCTATGAAAAACCCACATCAAATATCATTCCCAATGGGGAAAAACTGAGAGCTTTCCCCCTAAGGTAAGGAATGCGGCAGGGATGTCCACTATCACCACTGCTATTCAACACAGTATTAGAAGTCCTAGCCACAGCAATCAGACAACAAAAAGAAATAAAAGGCACCCAAATCGGCAAAGAAAAACTCAAACTCTCACTCTTTAAAGATGATATGAAACTTTATGTGGAAAACCCAAAGACTCCACCCCAAAACTGCTAGAACTCATACAGGAATTCAGTAAAGTGTCAGGATATAAAATCAATGCACACACATCAGTGGAATTCCCATATAGCAACAAGATAGAAGAAAGAGAAATTAAGGAGTCGATCCCATGTACAATGGCACCCAAAACCATAAGATATGTAGGAATAAATCTAACCAAAGAGGCAGAGAATCTGGACTCAGACAACTATAAAATATTCATGAAAGAAATTGAGGAAGACACAAAGAAATGGAAAAACGTTCCATGCTCATGGATTGGAAAAACAAATATTGAGAAGATGTCAATGCAATCTACACATTTAAAGCAATCCCTATCAAAATACCATCAACTTTATTTTATTATGTTATGTTAGTCACCATACAATAATTTTCAAATAAATGGCACAAATAATCCTAAAATTTGTATGGAATCAGAAAAGACCCACAATAGCCGGAGGAATGTTGAAAAAGAAAAGCAAAGCTGGTGGCATCACAATTCCGGATTTCCAGCTCTATTACAAAGCTGTTCTCATCTAGACAGTATGGTACTGGCACAAAAACAGATACATAGATCAGTGGAACAGAATAGAGAGCCCAGAAATGGACCCTCAACTCTATGGTCAACTCATCTTTGACAAAGCAGGAAAGAATGTCCAATGGAGAAAAGACAGTCTCTTCAACAAATGGTGTTGAGAAAATTGGACAGCCACATGCAGAAGAATGAAACTGGACCATTTCCTTACACCACACACAAAAACAGACTCAAAATGGTTGACAGACCTCAATGTGAGACAGGAGGCCATCAAAATCCTAAAGGAGAACACAGGCAGCAACCTCTTCGACCTCAGCCGCAGCAACTTCTTCCTAGAAACATCACCAAAGGCAATGGAAGCAAGGGCCAAAATGAACTATTGGGATTTCATCAAGATAAAAAGCTTTTGCCCAGTCAACAAAACCAAAAGACAACCAACAGAATGGGAGAAGATATTTGTAAATGACATATCAGATAAAGGGGTAGTATCCAAAATCTATAAAGAACTTCTTGAGCTCAACACCCAAAGAACAAATGATCCAATGAAGAAATGGGCAGAATACATGAACAGACATTTTTCCAAAGAAGACATCCAAATGGCCAACAGGCACATGAAAAAGTGCTCAACACTGCTCGGCATCAGGGAAATCCAAATCAAAACTTCAATGAGATTCCACCTCACACCAGTCAGAATGGCTCAAATTAACAAGTCAGGAAATAACAGATGTTGGCAGGATGTGGAGAAAGGGGAACCCTCCTACACTGTTGGTGGGAATGCAAGCTGGTGCAGCCACTCTGGAAAACAGTATGGAGGTTCCTCAAAACGTTGAAAATAGAGCTGCCCTACAACCCAGCAATTGCACTACCTGGGTATTTACCCCAAATATACAAATGTAAGGATCTGAAGGGGTACGTTCACCCCAATGTTTATAGCAGCAATGTCCGCAATACCCAGACTATGGGAAGAGCCAAGAGGTCCATCGACAGATGAATGGATAAAGTAGATGTGGTGTTTATATATACAATGGAATATTATGCAGCCATCAAAAGGAATGAAATCTTGCCATTTGCAATGACGTGGACAGAACTGGAGGGTATTATGCTGAGCGAAATAAGTCAATCAGAGAAAGACATGTTTCATGATATGAGGAATTCTTAATCTCAGGAAACAAACTGAGGGTTGCTGGAGTGGTGGGGGGTGGGAGTGATGGGGTGCCTGGATGATAGACCTTGGGGAGGGTATGTGCTATGGTGAGCACTGTGAATTGTGTAAGACTGCTGAATCACAGACCTGTACCTCTGAAACAATATATGTTAAAACAACAACAACAAAAAAAGAAGATAGCAGGAAGGAAAAAATGAAGGGGGGAAAATCGGAGGGGGAGACGAACCATGAGAGACTATGGACTCTGAGAAACAAACTGAGGGTTCTAGAGGGGAGGGAGTGGGAGGATGGGTCAGCCCGGTGATGGGTATTAAAGAGGGCACGTACTGAATTTAGCACTGGGTGTTATGAACAAACAATGAATCATGGAACAGTACACCAAAACAAATTATGTAATATATGGTGATTAACATAACAATAAAAAATTTAAAAAAAACTAATGATGTAATGTATTGTGACTCACATAATATAATAAAAAAAATCAGAAACACTGATCAATGACTTCTTGGCCTTTTGGCTAGGATCAAGTGCAGAAACATGATCAAAAACTAATGATGTAATGTATGGTGATTAACATAACTAAATAAAATTTAAAAAGAAATTAAAAATATGACTTTGAAAAAAAATTCAACAGAAGGGCTGGAACAAAAAATTGAGGAAGAGCCTCTGAATATAGGGGGAAAAAAAATCCAATACCAAACCAAACAAACAAAAAACCCAAGGAAACAGAAACCATTTGAAAAAAAAAAGGAAGAGATTCAGGGGGTCATTCCTATAGGACTAGGATCTGACTAGTAAAGGAACCCTAACAGAAAGAATAGAGAAAGTAAAGTGATAATTTAAGAAAATTTCCCACAGCTGAAGAGAGTAACAAACTGAAAAGGCCCAAGTGCCAAGCAGAGAAATACAAACAAGACCCACAGAAAAATAGAAACTTTGGGACACCAAAAATAAAGACATTCTTCCCAAAAGAATATGACCCCCAAAATGTGGTTTTATCACAATGTGTAGAATAACAAAAGTGGTAAAAGAATTAAAAATAACTACTAAATATTAGATTAAGATGGAAGGGAGGTTGAGGTATACCCTTTACAAAGAAAGAAAGAACAGAAACTGTACAAAGGTAAAATATCAAGCAAAAAGAGTTATATCTACATTACTTAGAAATTTGGAGACAAAGGTGAAAACAGGTATTGTTTTTTTAAAAAAAGACTTTTCTGGAGATAGGAAAACAGTGAAATGGCCAATACTCCCAATGTAATGTAATGCAATTGCACTGAGCTGCATTTATATAATTTTTATATGTATTCAAAAAAAGAGGCACTGTCTGGGGCTTAGATTTTAAGGATTCTGACTGAAAAGAGGCCAGGGTTTCAGGATGAAGGTTGCAATGAGTGTGGAGGCCCGGGAGTCGGCGAGGGCAAGGTGTTTTATTAGATCAGCAAGTCTGCTGAGACTGTAGTACAGGAGGATTGGGAGAAATTTGGAGAAACTGCAAGATACAGATGAAAAACAAAAAACTGAGGTGTGAGTAGGACCTTAAATGTCAGGATATGGAGTTTAGAATCTAACCTGAGGAGAGTAGGGAGTCATGGAAGGTTTTTTGTTTCTGTTTTTTAAGATTTGTTTATTTATTTATTTGAGAGAGAGAGAGAGAGAGACAGTGCACGCACAAGCAGGAGAGGCAGGGAGAGGGAGACACAATCTCAAGCAGACTCCACAGAGTGCACAGCCCGACTCAGGGCTGGATCTCATAACCCTGAGATCAAAACCTGAGCCAAAACCAAGAGTCAGACGCTTAACCGACTACACCACCCAGGTGCCCCATCATGAAGGTTTTAAGCAAGAAATTCCACTAATGGACTCAGGCTTTAAAATTTAAAACATCATGTATTCTCAAGCACAGAGAATAAACAGGGACTGGACTCAGAGAGAGATTATTAAAACCATGCCATTGGGTAGTAATGAAGTCTAAGTGGTACATGGCAGTGGGGCTGAATATGAAGAGATAAATATGAATGCTACTGTGAAGGCAGAGCCAATATGAGAACCATCTGGACAGAAGAGCTACTGGCATGAGAAGGGACCACTGAAGGCAATGTCCTTACCCAAGAGAAGGACTATGGAAAGAAAGGCAGATTTGAAGAGAGAAGATAACACATTTGCCATTAGAAATGTATCTTTGCTCATCAGGGAAATGCAAATCAAAACTACAATGAGTTATCACTTCATACCTGTCAGAATGGATAAAATCAAAAACATAAGTAACAATAGGTGTTAGTGAGGATGTGGAGAGAAAGGAACACTTGTGCACTGTTGGTGGGAATGCAAACTGGTATAGCCACTCTGGATAATAGTGTGGAGCTTCCTTAAAAAGTTAAAAATACAACTACCTCATGATTCAGCAATTGCACTACTGGGTATTTACCCAAAGAATACAAAAACACTAATTCAAAGGGATACATGTACCCCTCTGTGTGTAGCACCATTATTTACAGTAGCCAAATATATGGAAGTACCCATGTGTCCACTGACTGATAAATGGAAAAAGAAGATGTGGTATATATACACAATGGAATATTATTCAGCCATAAAAAAGAATGGAATCTTGTCATTTGCAATGACACGAATGGAGCTAGGCAATATAATGCTAAGCGAAATAAGTCAGAGAAAGATAAATACCATATGATTTCACCCATACGTGGAATTTAAGAAACAAAACATACAAGCAAAAGAAAAAAAAAATGAGAGAGAAAAAGAGAGAGACAGAGTCAAAGCAAGAAACAGACTTTTAATTATAGAGAACAATCTGATGGTTACCAGAGTGGACGGTGGGGGGATGGGCTAAATTGGTGATGGAAATTAAGGAGGGCACTTGCTGGGATGAGCACCAGGTGATGTATAGAAATGTTGAATTACTATATTGTACACCTGAAACTAATATAACACTGTATATTAACTAACTAGAATTAAAATAAAAAATTTTTTAGATTTTGTAATTCATAAAAAAAGAATGTTTTATTTTTTAAACATTATTGAAATATGACTGGCATACAAAAGCTGTACATATTTAATTTGTACAACTAGATGAATTGGAAATAAGTATACATCCAGAAATGTTGGATTTTAAATACTAGATCTGTGGAGAGATGATCACCAAGTACTTGGAAATTCAAGTTGAAATATCAGGAAAGAGGTTAGGATTAGAGATACAAATTTAGAGACATCTGCATGAGAAGTCAACTATTTCCCATGACATACCTTCCTCCCACACATACCTTCAAGCACACTCAAACACTCAAGTTAAACATTGACTACATTCTATATAACAGGTGTTATACTATCACAAGTACTGAAGCTATAAACATAAATTAAACATGTTCTCTGATCTCTGGAAACTTACATTCTAAGATCTCCAAAAGGTGGGTTTTGGGGTTTTTTTTTGGGAGGGGTCAAAATCTCACAATACTATAAAGTATATCTGCTGTCATTTACAATACTTTTCTTTCTACTCTTCTAAACTTACTTATAAAAGGGGATTTGTTTTAATCTTTAAGTAACATCAAAAGAAAAGAGCAATTTCTGACAAGTGAGAGAGTAGTGAGGAAGGTCATCCCAGATGATACTTTTCCAACCCCAGTCTAAAAAGGTATAAAAAGACTTCCCTTTATGTGAAATTAATTTGCTATGGGTATTGTTAAGAAAGTCAACAGCTCTCAATTTAGTCCTCAATGTTTTAGGTTTGTAATTTGCCAAAAGCCCTATCAACGCATACTTGAAGGAGTGGACAATTCTATAGTTGTGGCACACTCCTTGCTTTCTGGATTCTGGAAACTTCCTTCTGCCATAAACTTTCTGTGAA
The DNA here is from genome assembly GCF_003265705.2 of Callorhinus ursinus. Taxonomy (NCBI): domain Eukaryota; kingdom Metazoa; phylum Chordata; class Mammalia; order Carnivora; family Otariidae; genus Callorhinus; species Callorhinus ursinus. Next base: position 8,082,186 of record NW_027397118.1, read on the forward strand.
GGAATGCATTGATTCATCAGGCCTGGGCTGTTCAAACTCTGAACATTCCCAAGAAAGGAATATTTGCAGGATGGGCTCTTGGCTGGATTCTTGGAATGATCTGTCAGATAAGAGTGTTTTTGCATGCTTAATTAAGGCCATGGGCCATACTGTACCAGTGTGTCCAGATGGTTTATGCTAACAATGTGATTTATGGTGAACATCTGTTTTTGTTTTTGTTTTTCTTTTCCCTCTAGGGAGCTAGAGCTTGAATAACCAAGGTCAATCATGCAGGTGCTACATGCCTACATGATTGACCCTCAATAAAAACCTAGACATTCAAGCTTGAGCAAGTATTGGTTGGCAACACTTTGCATGTGTTTTCACACATCATTGCTGGGTAATTGTGTCTCACATGACTCCACTGGGAATGGACACTGGGAAGCTTGTGCCTGGTTTCCTCAAGACTTGCCCTGAGTGCCTTTGCTGATTTTATCTTGCATCCTTTCACTGTAATAAATCATAACTGTAAGTATCAGAGCTTCTAAATCCTGTGAGTTCATCTAGTGAATCACTGAGGCAAAGGATAAATGGGGACCTCTGACACATCTTTCTTCGAAATCAGGAACTTTTCTTGTTTCCAGAAATTGTCTGAACTTTACTATTCTCATTTTTCCCACCATTTGGTAGGGTTTAAAGCACCTGGTCAATCCCCACAGATAAGTTAACTGCAAAGTCTGACCTGGTCAATACTGACCAAGAGAGGGGCTCCTGGGTGGCTCAGTAGGTTAAGCGTCTGCCTTCAGCTCAGGTCAGGATCCCAGGGTCCTGGGATCAAGTCCCATGTTGGGCTCCCTGCTCAGTGGGGAGCCTGCTTCTCCCTCTCCCCCTGCTCATGCTCTCTCTCTCTCTCAAATAAATAAAATCTTTAAAAAATAATAATAATAATGACCAAGAGGTCTCTGATATCAACATTTCAAGCAGAGGGCTATGTCTACTTCTCCATTTCATCAGTCAATGCCACCCAGTCCCAGCAACAGACAAGGTCATGTCTGGTCTTGGCTCTTGCTTAAATGGCCGAGAAAGTGGCAAAGGCACCTCACCATTTTATATATCACTACAACCAAGCTGCCAACAGGTGGGGCATGATGGCTCCCAGCAATTTTCTGCTGTCAATCCTCCCATCATCTCCTTCTCAGAAACTGTACACAACGCTACACAGATGTAATCCCCATGAAGCTGCAAGACAGAAGTCCTTGTCCTTACCCTACAGTACGTCTCTAATGTAGGATGTGGCTCCACCTGGGAGGCATGGCATAGATAATTTAGTAGCAACATTAGAAAATGATTTCAATATAAAAAATACACCTAGAGTGAATTCTCCATCAAATTCACTCTCACTCACTTGTACTCTAATAAGCTTTTGAATGGGAGAGAAAGAGCTGGAAGTATACTGCATGTCAAAAATTACACAGAACCCACAGCTTTCCTTATATGTATCAAGCATGAAATTACTGTTTAAATTGTAGATTTTGTGAGTTATGTGCTTTGATGCTCTCTGGCTCCTATCCCCACAACTCAAATCTGTAACCTATTACTTTATTTTCTAAGAGAAGGCTTTGCAATTTCATTACCCTACAGAAGTGGGTAACACATGTGAAATGCTATGTAAATGACACATACTAGTCTTAAAATGGCTCAGAGTCACAGCACTGGGTAATAGGAAGTTAAACGTATTCCCTATTTTACCATTTCTTCAAGTGAAATTGCATATCTCAAATTTGTACAGAATGTATCCTTGTACTACACTGACACGAGTGGTAACTAAGATAAAGGCCAAATCCTCACCTTATACAGGAGTCAAACAGGCCAGTGAAAAATTCTAACACATATTAACATAGGGATTTTATGTTCTTCAGAAAATCTTAACATTTATTTATAAGTCTCCCAAATAGCTTCTCATCTATAAACCACTCAGAGTAATTACATGTTTTGTTGAAGACCAGCAGAAGAAACAGAGAAAGTGTAACAGAATCCAATGGACCTGGTTGGCTCTCCCTTTCTCTCATTAAAACAAGTATGTATTTGTGTGTGTGTATGTCTGTGTGTGTGTGTGTGTGTATTATATGTATATGCATGTTTTTTAAAAATATAAGGAGCATTTGGGGTTTTTTGTTTCGTTTTGGTCTTTTTTTGAAGTAGGCTCCATGCCCAGCATAGAGCCCAGTGCAGGGCTCAAACACACAACCATGAGATCAAGGCCTGAGCTGAGATCAAGAGTTGGAAACTTAACCAATAAGTCACCCAGGTGCCTCAAAAGAAGCATTTTGATTTTATAAGCTTATCTTCTGGAAGTGCCATTATTCTTATTAAATAAATGTTAACTGTTTGGAATCCCGGGCACACACTCAGGTTCATTCCCTTTCTCCTCAGGCAGTTTCCATAATCCACAACATTTTCATTTTACAGTCCTCATTACTGGTATCATTTAATACTTGAGGGTTTGCTCAAATCAACATCAATCTTGCTGATCCTGCAAACACTTATTCTGTTGACACAACACAGTCTGAATTCATAGCTACTAAATGTAAAAAATTTTAAATTATTCCTTCACCCAACATGTCACCAAGTACTAAGAACACTCTGACAGTCACTCAGTCCTGTCACAGACACACAGAAATGGACAGACATTAAGCATAGGGCTTTTCATGGGACCCCACTTCCACCTCATATCTCCCCTTGCCCACACATACATACTGTATCCTCCTGAAGGCATTTAACACCTTAAACTCAACCACTGTTAAGATGAAAACGTTTGCCTGGAAGACATCCCGTTGGATACATCTGACTCATACTTCTTCATTAACAAATAATCTTTTACAACAAGTATCTTAACTAACCAAAAAAGAGAAAAGCCTTGCCCTCAGAAAAAGCAATAAAAACCCATTCAGAATAAAATTTCTTTTTAATTAATCTTTAAATGTCTCTAGATGAGTCTAAATTAAGAAAAAAAATCTCCTTACTTGATTGGAAAACCTCATGCTCACGTTACGCTGATTCTGTAGTGGCACATAGCGCTGGACAGGATCAATGTCTTCAGGACTGATTAATTCATCAGCTGGAAAAAAAAAAGGGAAATGACATTATCAAAAATGCATCTGTGCAATACTATAAACCAACTAGACCTAATAGCAATAGAATACTTCATCCAACAAGAGCACAATATATATCCTCCTCAATGCACATAGAATATCTTCCATATACTAGGCCATAGAATAATCCTCAATAAATTTAAAGAATTAAAATTATACACAGTATGATTCTGACCACAACAGAATGAAATTAGAAATCAATCAATAGGAAGAAATTTTAGCATTTCTTCTAATATATACACATATATATAATTTCTTCTAGAATATAAATATGTGGAAATTAACTCACTCCTAAATAACCAATAAGTGAGAGAAGGAAACAAATGGGAAATTAGAAAATAGTTTCTAATACATGTTCTGATGAGATGACTGAAAATGAAGACACATACCAAAACTTATGGATATAGCTAAATCAATGCTCAGAGGAAAATCTGGAGCTGTAAATGCCTATACTAAACAGAAGAAAAACTTCAAATCAGTAACCTATTTTTCCATCTTAAGACAGCAGATGGAAAGAGAAAACTAAATCAAAAGCAAGCAGAAGGAAAGAAATAGTAAAGATTAGAGTGGAAGTTAATGAAACAGAATATAGAAAAACAATAGGGAATATAAATGAAACCAGAAGTAGATTCTTGAAAAGCTCAAAAGTGGACAAAACTTTAGCTAGACTGATCAAGAAAAAAAGAAGACACAAATTACTAAATCAGGAATGGAAGTTACGAACATTATCACTGACCTTCAGGATTATATGACAATACTATGAACAAAATGTACACCAATGATTTAGATAACCTAGATGGATATGGACAAATTCCTAGAAACATACACATTACCAAAACTAATTCAAGAAGGAATATAAAATATAAACAGATTTATTTTTATTTATTATTTTTTAATTTTATTATGTTATATTAATCACCATACATTACATCATTAGTTTTTGATGTAGTGTTCCATGATTCGTTGTTTGCGTATAACACCCAGTGCTCCATTCAATACATGCCCTCTTTAATACCCATCACCAGGCTAACCCATCAGATTTTATTTATTTGAGTGAGAGAGAGCACACAAAGTGAGAGCGAGAGGGAGAAGCAGACTCCCCACTGAGCAGAGAGCCTGACACAGGACTCAATTCCAGGACCCTGAGATCAATAACCCTGAGCCACCTAGGTGCCCCTATAAACAGATTTATAACAAGTGACTGAAACCTTCTGGAAAAAACAAACAAAAAATAAATAAATAAATAAAAACCCAGGACATCATGGCTTCACTGGTGAATTCTACCAGTTAAAAGAAGTAAACCAATCTTTCACACACTTTTCCAAAATAGTAGGGGAAATGCTTTCCAACTCATTCAAAGAGGCCAAAACTACAAAGTCAAAACATAAATAACAAAGAAAACATGAGATAAATTGAACTTTGTCGAATTATAACCTTGTGGACCTCAAAGGACACGATGAAAAAAGTGAAATGACAACCCACAGAATGGGAGAAAATATCTGCAAATCATATATCTTTAAGGGACTTCTGTCTTGAATATATATAAAAAATCTTATTACTCAATAAAAAAAGACAACACAATTTAAAAATGGCCACAGTACCTGAATAGACACTTCTCCAACAAAGATACACAAATTACCAATAAGCACATGAAAAGATGACATTAAGTCATTTGGGAAATGCTTATCAAAATCATAATGAGATACCACTTCATATCCATTAGGATGCTATTATCAAAAAGCAGGTAAGAACAATGGTTGGAGAGGATGCAGAGAAACTGGAATCCTCATACCTTGTTAGATGGAATGCGTTACAGCACAGTTACTTTGGAAAACAGTCTGGAATTTCTCAAAATGTTAAACACAGAGTTACCATATAACTCAGCAATTCTACCCCTAGGTATATACCCAAGAGAAATGAAAACATGTCAAACAAGAGAAAGTTCACAGCAGCATTATTCATAAAAGCAAAAAAATGGAAACACCCAAATGTCCATCACCAGATGAATGGATAAATCAAATGTGGTATGTACATACAATGGAATGTTATTTGACCATAAAAGGAATTAAGTGCTGATGCATCAATGAACCTTGAAAACAGGCTAAGCGAAAAAAGCCAGTCACAAAGGCCAGGCATTATATGATTCAAGGTATATGAAATGTCTAGAATAGGCAAATCTACAGGGATAGAAAGTAGATTAATGAGTGTCCAGTGTTGGGGGAAAGGGTGAATTGATTAGGGATGAGTGGGGAGTAACTGGGTATGAGGTTTTTTTGAAGGGTGATAAAAATATTCTAAAATTGTGGTGATGGTTGTACAACTCTCTGTGAATAAACTAAAAACCACTGAATTTAAACTTCGAATAGGTTAAGAGCTAGTATATAAATTATACCTCAATAAAGCTGTTCTAAAAATAATATATTTGCATTCTCTCAAGAAAGGAAACCAGTTCATGAAGGGGAGACAAAGTGCTTCCTGATACTAAATTCTAAAAGATTTCTGAGGGCATTTTTCCTGGGGCACTAACCAGCATGAAAGCAATGGCTTCAACTACTATTTTACTGTTGTACTGAAAGCCCTTTCACCTGGTAGTTCCTTGTGGCAACTATGGATAAAATCCAAGGACATAACAATGAAGGCAGTTTAGAGTGTTTGGAAGGAGAGGGTGGGGAGAAGGTGGGGAGAAGGTGTTAAATCAGTGGTTCTCTGCTGTCTTCTGCTTTAACACCCCTCAGAGAGATTCAGAACCTAAGGCTCAATGGAGCAGGAATTCTCCATGGACGTGGAGAGGACTAGGCTAGGAAGGTGTGGTGGGAAAAAGACACTGAAATGTAATTCTGCATAACCTCGTTGGAGTGCAAGTTGGCAGTATCTATGCAAATTTACAGCAGGCATACTCTGTCCCAGAAACTGCACATCTATAAGGTTATCTTAGTTATACTCAGACATGTAAAGGTAATTGAATAATAACATTAAAAAAAAAAAAAAGAATTTAACTTCTCCCAAAGTGAATCAGCACAATTTTTACTGCACTTAAGCTATGAAAATGTCTTCATTTCATATTTGATCTTCAGTTCTTTACTGATTACATAAAAATGACACGATGCTGAGTTTCATATAAAGTCACCTGTGTATAATATTTGGTAAAAAAAAAAACTACACCTCATTTTCCATAGCTTTTTAGGTACTTCTTTTAGTCAGTGAATAATTCTGAAAAACAGAGCAGAGAGTCAACCACAGAAACACTTGTAAATTTCTTTGCAGCTGGGGTAATGCTTCTCATTATACAGGTATTTCTATTCTGGTTTAACTTGAGGGCACATGTGCAAGGCTATCCAATAGACAAAATCACCAAAGGTGTTTTTCATAACTCTTGAAAGATGTTTTTAATAATAATAAAAGTGATATTAATGATAGCATGGCAAGAAAAAGGAGGAACAGCGCAGCCACGGCTGCCTCTGCCACAGGAAGCACAGCAACACTCACACGGTGCATACAATGTTCCTCGCCTCATTTGAGCATTTCATGTAAATTAATTCATTAATCCTCACCACAACCTTGTCATTTTACAGATGACAAAATGGAGGTGTGGAGGGGCTGAGCCACTTGCACACAGCAGGTAAATGACAGAGTTTAGATTCAAGCACAGTCTCTCTCTCGAGTCTTCACTCATAGCCCAGACTAATCTTACCCTTTGAGAACACTGACACTGCACACAACACAGATGGAAAAGATATCAAGAGGAGAAAACATTAAACAAATAATTTAGACCTCGATAGGTTATGTTTTTCCTATTCAAATCACAGAACATTCTTCTACCTCTGAAAAAAGTATACTTTTGCAAAATTTAAACCAAACCAATATGGGCTTAATTATGGCAAATACCACCATATAATTTCTATTTATTAATATCAGTTGAGCTCATGATGCAGGGTTGATTAGTACAGTGATATTCTAAATAGCACCAAATTATTTCCCTATCTCATTTGTCTGATCACTGAGATGTGAAAAAATTTCCACTACCAACAAGCATTTTACATAATTAATGTTTCACTGTCTTTCTACAGAAATGAAATTCTATCTTTATTATTTTGTTATTTATAAATGACGACAGAAAAATTAAGAAATCTTATATCCTTGGAAAGAATAAATGCTAATCTATTAAAATTGATATGGATCAAACAGTTAACCAAGTCTCTTGAAAAACCTTATTTCTTTGCATTTCCTTCTCATTTCTCTATTTGTACTGCATCTATATATCTAGCTTGACATTCCAACTTATACCACGTGCTCATCTATAACCCCACAAGCTGTATGCTTCTCATTCATGGCTATTCCCCATTTTCTAGCACAGCATCTGCCATACAGTAGGCGCTCAAAAGACTTATTAAACAAAATAATAAGCTGGTGGGTTAACAAATTTGGAAACATCAATTGCTGTAATCATTGCTTTAATTTCCATAATGGTAAAAGTGACTAATGTCTCAAAAGATCAGGTTAATGGACATATTTTTTTTCCACTTCATTGATTTTTAACATTTGGGAGGCAAAACAGAGCTCCTCACTGTGCCGATGCCCTGTCACTGGCTTTCTGGTGAAGAGTGAAAGCCTGAAAGAACTTGTGCCCGACCAACTACAGAATATGTAAAATGAAAATAAGGGAACAAGGATAAAAGAGCAATGGCTTTCTACATTTCACAGTATAGTACCAAACCTCACAGATAATCAAGCATTTCTGTAAATAGGCACAGCTGTCTTTAAAGACAACAGATTAGGTTCATTAATATTTGTATGTTTTGGTGTGTAGAAATTTTATGAAAATACACCGTGTTTACTTCAGTCATTATTGAAATTAAAAGGAAACATCAAGAAGAATTTTTGTTTCTTTAATAAAATGACAATTCAAAGGAAATTTAACAGAGCAAGTATTTTTTATCATGACCCCAAAATTACATAGGACACACTAAAATAGGCTCAGCAGATAATTTATAGGGTAAAATTATGTGCTTCAAAGCCTAACTGCTTCTCTGCTGCCATGACACATATTAGTAACACATGTATTAAGAAATAAACTACAGAGAAAAAGAAAATGTAGATCCTCAACCTCATACACTATACCAAAAAAATTCAAATTTATAAATGTTTTTAACTCACTTGACTAACAGGGATGGATTTCTTAAAATTGAATGTTAAATTCCATGGCCAGAATTAAATTGAAAAATAATGATAGATCTAATTATATAAAGATTTTAAATTTTGTTCATCAAAAAGCAATGCAAAACAGTTCAGAGGCAAACAAACTAGGAAAATACCAAAGAGGTTTAGTACACCTAATATATAAAACATTCATGCAGACTGATAAGAAAACCCATAAAAATCAAGGTTAAATGGGCAAAGCAAACCAGACAATTCATAGAGGACAAAAAATGACAACAATAAGCATGTAAATGAAAACAGGATACAAATTAATATCTTATTAAGTTAGCAAGGTTTTTATCTTTAATGAGCATACTTAATGCCACAAAGGTTAGAGGTGATACAATCACCCTGCAGACTCCTGAATAAGTCAGTAAAGTGTCAGTCATGGGCTATGTGACCTTGGGTGAGTTGCTAAACTCTTCTGAGCCTCAGTTATGACATATGGTATCCATCTCATAGAGAAGCTAGGAGGATTACCTAGTATAATACTTATAAAGGACAGAGCACAGAATCGGATACATTTTAAGGCAGGTATTATTAGTATTTCTGGGAAACAGTGTGACAGTATATATGCAGTCTTCTCAGACTCTAGGCATCACTGCTTTTATATTCAATTTTACTAATATATTTAAGCATAGGATCATAAATTTTCATACAAGTTTTCTAGCCCTAGTAGCAATTCAACTAAAAATTTTAGTTTTAAGAAAGCCAGAAATTTATATAATAAGGTAAAGGAGGAAAATCTTCTTAGGTGAAGCTTTTAAAGGCATACTGTGTTACATGCACTCTCAAGATGTTTATAATGCCGGCTGCACAGAAATCCCACTTTAGGGCGCTAGCAGTCACACAGATACCATGAAAAAGATAACAAAAGTGCTTAGAAATCGATGTTTCTGCTTGAAGTTTCCTGAAGTGTAACAGCTGGGAAATCTCTTAGCAACCACAATGTAGAAATATATCTGTATAATCTTATCTGTTCGTTTTATCTTTAACTGATCAGTACCAAAACCATGTGCTATACTGAGGAAGGAGTCAACTGCATTTGAGGTCAAGAGACCAATGAAAATCAAGACCAGTTTCTTATGTCCTCATGCACACTAGGGGGCACTTGATCACTAACTTCAGCTTTAAAAAGCATTAGATATCCAGGTTTAATCAGTAGCTTTTATATCTGATGTCAATTGGGCAAAAAATACCATGAATGAAATCAAATGCAAATGGACTCACCTTAGTTATAAACATTGGAAAAAGGAAGTAGTATATCAGAATAACTAGGCTGCCCTCAGAGAGACAGATAAATCTCCTACGTTGTCACATTCTTGCTGTAAGAGCTACTGGATATCAGGGACTAGCATACAGTAGGCCTCTACAAATAGCTGCTAAATCACTGAGAAGATGAATGGTTAAGTAGCAACTAGGGAAGCATTTTATTCTTGTGATGTTTTGTGGCTATGGGGATACCTACAAGGAGGGCCCATGAGCACCCTGAGTTGCCTGGTTAATAAGAACTATGAAATACATTTTAACAAATACTATCTCCTAAATGGTGGCTAAGAGAGGGAGCGAGGGTAGAAGGAAGTACAGGAAATGGAACCATTAAAGTATGTATCTGTCCTACAGTAAATGCTTTATGTATATTTTTTCATCAGTTAATCCTTATAAAAATAAAGAAACTGATGATATGAAAGTTAAGAAAATTCTTCAAGTCATATAAGTAGTAAATAGTAGAAACTGAATTGAAATCCTGAACTGTCTAGTTCCTTAAGTTTATGAATCCAAAACTGTTAATCTTTCCATCACAGTCCAAGAAAAAGATGAAGAAAAGAAAAAAAGGAAGAGAAACTAGCAGAGAAGGAAGTGAAGGAAAAAGATGATTATATTAGAGAAATAATTTATATCAAATGGTTGGTTACAAGTGTGCTAGGTGTTAACAATCATTTAAAATATAGTTTCTACTGGAAAATAAATTGGATTCCAAATAATGACTTACCAAAGAACATTAGACACCCAAGAAATTAAGTTGGGAACTTTATATGTATATAACATTTTGAATATTTTAAAGTACCTCTATATCTATTTTATCACTTTAAAAGTCCCTTATTAACACTGCTAGAAAATTCAATAACACCCACCTCAAAAAGAAAAGAATCCTTTGTGAAATTCAAGAAAATTTTCATTCACCTGAATATTCTGGGAGTTTGTGTGTGTTGGAGAGAAAGTTGTAGTTAATTAAAATTGCTCAATATTTTCAGGGCATCTGGGTGGTGCAGTTGGTTGAGCATCCAACTCTTGGTTTCAGCTCAGGTCATGATCTCATGGGTCATGAGATCGAGCCCCACATCAGGCTCTGCACTCAGCGGGGAGTCTGCTTGAAGATTTTCTCCCTCTGCCCCCCACTCTTGCATTTTCTGCTTCTAAAATAAATTAAATCTTTAAAAAAATTGCTCAATATTTTCAAGTTTAATCAGAGAACATGCCTTGTTTTAACTCTTGATATTTATTATTAGTGTTTTCAAAGTATCCATCCTAAAAAAAATTCTTCCATCCACCTATCTTAAGTTATAAAGTATATAACGCTCTAATCTTTAATGTTTTGGCATCTTATAGTGGTGCCTAAATGAAGGTCATGATCATGAATGTCTGATGTATACAGGATAAGGAAAGTTAACTGCATATATGTTGAAAAGAAAAGCTAAAGTCTAGAAGTCAGATATTTTTTAAAGCTAAACAACTGGTATGTTAGTTTCTCTTTTTAAAAACACTGAATAAGAACATATATTAAAATTAAGTAATGGCTTTGGGGAAGTTTTAGAGTAAGTTATCATTAACTTTGTTATAGTTCTTGCTTTCTTAACCTCAAAAAAAATTCAATCCAAAGATCATGATTTTCAAGTGACTTTTTATGTGATAAATACTTTTAAAGTTATTTTTGCAAAACACTTAAAAAGGTACATCTCAAAGATACAAATGTAGTGATCTGAAAGGACACCTGCACCCCAATGTTTACGGTAAGTGTCCACAATAGCCAAACTATGGAAAGAGCCCAGATGTCCATTGACAGATGAATGGATAAAGAAGATGTGGTTTATATACACAATGGAATATTATGCAGCCACAAAAAAACCCCAAAATCTTGCCATTTGCAACAACATGGAACCAGAGGGTATTATGCTAAGCGAAATAAGTCCATCAGAGAAAGACATGTATCATATGATCTCACTGATATGTGGAATTTAAGAAACAAAACAGGATCATAGGGGAAGAGAGGAAAAAATAGAACAAGATGAAACCAGAGAGGGAGACAAACCATAAGAAATGCTTAATCACAGGAAACAAACTGAGGGTTGCTGAAGGGTGGGGCTGGAGGGATACGGTAATTGGGTGATGGACATTAACGAAGGCATGTGATATAATGAACACTGGGCATTGTATAAGACTGATGAATCACAGGCCTGTACCTCTGAAGCCAACAATACATTACATGTTGATTAACTGAATTTAAATAAAAAAATGTTTTTAAAAAAAGGTACACTGTGTTCTACAGACTGATCATCTCTTACATGGACAGTTTCTAAATTTCCAAATTCCAGTAACGATTAAAGGTATAGCTAATGATCATTTTATTCTAAGATAAGTCAAATATTATACCTTAAAATATGTCTTACCTGGTTTAAAATAAACATGTTTATAATTTAGTAACCTATTTTATAGCAACCACTGATTTTCTTAAAATCTAAATTTTCTAAAAGGAAAAATACTGTAATAATTTACCATTTTCTAAGAATACACAGGGTAGTTCAGGTCTTAGGCTAGGAAACAGCATATTGAGTCTTTTTGCTCTAACAATGGGATGAAAGTTCCATAATTTTGTTGGATAATTATTCATTAGGGTGTATATATATATACAAGCAAAATATTGTTATTAGATTTCACTGGATACAAACTGGCCTGAATTAGTAAAAGTCACATATTATAGAATAATTTCAAAGATTTACTGTTCTATTATTTTCAGGTAACTCCAATTAACTGCCCACAAAATTCTGACAAGCAGATATCCAACCAAGCCTCCTTTAATGAACAAATAAGACTTTGTTAGTAAAAAGTGCCTGGAATCTCAATAACATCCATAGAAATCTGATGTTCTTGGGGGCAAGTAAACAACACTTAAGAGCAACTAAATGATTTAGTCTTCCGAGATCTTACTCATCTTAACCAAGTGAGTTTGTTAACCAAATGACACACAGCTAGGTCATAGTTTGCAACACACATTTTGTATGTTCTTAACTGCCTTTTTAGAAGCTCAGCAGGGAAAAAAGAAATTGACTCTTTCTTTGAAGTGTTTCTTCTTTTTGGTCATGAAACAGATGAGAAGGTATGGCCTGGACTATTTCTGTTCACACTTGTCTTAACATAAGGAAATGCTATCTACACTCAAAATCTGTCTACATTCAATACATTTATTTTAGAGTAAAGAAGGTCCAATGCTTTTTTACTGATTGATACTATTTTCAATTTCTTCCTTTTTAAAAGCCCAAGTTGCTTATGTATAATACAGTCAATTCTGCATTCCCAATTCATTAGCCTTCTCAATTTTATTCAGAGACTTTGCTCAATAGCACTCTTTCTAGCATTCAATCACAGACCAGATATAGAGCAAAAAGAAGGATGATACAGGTTTAGATCTCAAATTCAATATCCCAAGTTCCAGTTTTCAACCTCAGAATCAGAAAAATTTCATGTTCAATTGTAATTTCCAAGCTGCAGTATATAGGAATGTATGATTCTGATGTTAAAATTCTTGTCTTTAGGTCAGTTAACTACTCCTTTACTACCACATGTTTTATTCAGCTGTATCACCAGAAGGCTTCTCTGTATTCATGCTAGTGGGATGGAAATAACTTCCTAACCAGAGATAACCTTGCCAACTTGGCTTGATTCTAAGAAAACTACTTCATGTATGTATTTTTTTTTTCTTTTGGAAAATCTAAAAGCAAAACCTGTATAAATAATAACTCCTTATCAAAAAGCTGTCCCCTTAAAAGAAGAAAATTTTTCTACAGGTTCTTAAATTAGCATTAAGTATATTTGGAGACCCAGAAAATGTAGTTAGGAAACAAGCAAATTGAAAAGAGCATTAACTTAATTTTCCCTTCTTTGGTTAGCTTCTGTGTGCTCTTATATGTCATTTGTGTAAAGCTTGAATTGGAAACCTGAAATATTCTTCCCTAATGGAATGTAAAAAAAAGAAACCAAAGATGATTACTCTTACAACACAAATTTGGCATTTATGCAGTAATACTGGGAAACACAAAGACAATAACACTACTTCACATAATAAGCAGTTCTTCTACTGCAGGTACAGGTATTTACAATCAGCCTATTTCATAATTTGTTTGCCATTAAGGAATTCTGACTCTAATATGATAGGCTTTTTGATGGGAATGCTAGTAATATTTAAAATTTTAGCAAGCAATGATGCAGAAAGATGCATAATAGTACTTTTGTGTGTGTGTGTTCATTAAATTAGCTTTCATTTCATTGTGTCCACAGAGTACTCATAGTCAGCACAAGTTTTAGAATAAACTGGAAAATCTTCAAAAAATTGTGAATAATGCTCCCATTAAGCCTCCAAGCTAACTGAGTAAATTGCCAATGTATATTTACAGGAAAGAAGAGAACTCTGAGATAACCAATTCCTTTTGGCAAGTGGTCTACTAAAGCTATGACCAAGCATAAAATCAGAATTTTTTAATGTTACATAAAAGTAACTCAAAGTTCCCACAGCGTCCTGCTAGAAACCTATGCACCAAGCTGAATGAAGCCCTTAAATGATCATAATGCTACCCACACCTACTTGACATTCTTCGCAGAAAATGTCCATCATTATTCAATGAAACAGACACATTAATATACCTTTACATACTAAGAAACTCCCCCAAGACCTCTTAACAGTATGAAACAACACCCAAATCCAAGAAAGATGTCAGCAAAAATATACTTATTTCTAACAGCTTGATACCAAGGAGAAAAAATGTTCCCAACCTTCTTCACTTACCCAGGAGTTTTGCAATGATATAAAGGGCTTGTCCCCAAAGAAAGAGTTTCCCATCACGGCCACAGTTGCTAGGAAATCGCTTTTGACTACCAGGGTTTCTTTTCTCATATTCTACAAAATCAGCTGGCACATAATAGTACTTTGGTATGACAGGATAACCTATGGAATTTAAAAATAAATATTTGAAATATAAAAATCAGTGTCCTCCCCAAACTTTCCTTTCAAGAAACTGCAACGTTTGAGAGCAGAGAGAGATAGGTCGTAAAGGAAGTAACAGATTTGACAGGTTACAGGAAACTGGATATACTGGCTTTCAGAAACTGCCAGTGAAAAACATGAAAAAAGCTCCTGGATTTTAAAACATTAATTTGACAGCATATGTTATCTGTTAGCCAATAACGTGTACATAATCTCCTTTAACAACATTTAGTTTTAACAACTTTAAATGAATCAATAAAAATACAGTATGCAAACATTTAGAGCCATAGAAGTTTTCTTTAATTAGGATTAGTCCATAGAAGCATTACAAATGAGATACTATGTAATCTCAAATGAAGAATTATAACCCTGAGCCATTGCTTAAAGCAAAGAAATCCCCATTTTAAACATTAAATCCACTATCTACCATACAATATCACTGAAGAGAAAAAAAAATCCACCCTCCCCTGTGACCAACTTGTTTAAAAACATTTCTTGAAGGGCCCGGGGTGTTACATATAAGTGATGAATAACTAAATTCTACTCCTGAAACCAATACTACCCTATACGTTAACTAACTTGAATATAAATAAAATCCTGGAAATAAATAAATTCCTTGATAGAAACTAAAATTTATTATTTAAAGCCTAAAATCTTTGTAGGTGACATGAAAGAAAAAAGAAAAAACACTCTTGTAGAATGCTACAGAAGACTTTTTGTACTATCAGCCCATAGTAAACTAATTTTTCTTAATAAAATTACACAGATTTCCCCAAAATTTGCTTCCTTCATACATCAACCGTGATATTTGGTTTGTTTATTTATTTTAAATTCAAGTATTTATTTATTTTAAATTCAATCACCCAACATACAGTACATCATTAGTTTTTGATATAATGTTCAATGATTCATTAGTTGCATGTAACACCCAGTGCTCATCACATGACGTGCCCTTCTTAATGTCCATCACCCAGTTACCCCATCCCCCCACCCACCTCCCTTTCAGCAACCCTCAGTTTGTTTCCCGAGTCAAGAGTCTCATATGGTTTGTCTCCATCTCAGATTTCTTCCCATTCAGTTTTCCCTTTCTTTCCCTATGGTCCTCTGCACTATTCCTTATGTTCCACATATGAGTGAAACCATATGATAATTGTCTTTCTCTGACGGACTTATTTCACTTAGCATAATCCCTTCCAGTTCCATTCATGTCGATGTAAATGGTAGGTATTCATCCTTTCTGATGGCTGAGTAATATTCCATTGTATATATGAACCACATCTTCTTTATCCATTCATCTGCTGAAGGATGTCTGGGCTCCTTCCACAGTTTGGCTGTTATGGAAATTGCTGCTATGAACACTGGGCTGCATGTGCCCCTTCTTTTCACTACATCTGTATGTTTGGAGTAAATACCTAGTAGTGCCATTGCTAGGTCATAGGGTAGCTCCATTTTTAACGTCTTAAGGAACCTCCAAACTGTTTTCTAGAGTGGCTGTACCAGTTTGCATTCCCACCAACAGTGTAAGAGGGTTCCCCTTTCTCCACAACCTCGTCAACATTTGTTGTTCCCTGTTTTGTTAATTTTAGCCATTCTGACTGGTATCTGAGGTGGTATCTCATTGTGGTTTTGATTTGTATTTCCCTGATGGCAAGTGATGTGGAGCATTTTTTCATGTGTCTTTTAGCCATTTGTATGTCTTCTTTGGAGAAGTATCTGCTCATGTCTTTGGCCCATTTCTTCACTGGATTATTTGTTTTTTGGGTGTTGAGTTTGAGAAGTTCTTTATAAGATCTTGGATACCAGTCGTTTATCTGTAATGTCTTGCAAATATCTTCTCCCATTCCATAGGTTTCCTTTTAGTTTTGTTGACTGTTTCCTTTGCTGTCCCAATAGTTTATTTTTGCTATTGTTTCCCTTGCTTTAGAGACCTGTCTTAAAAGAAGTTGCTGTGTCCAAGGTCAAAGAGGTTGCTGCTTGTGTTCTCCTCTAGGATTTTGATGGATTCCTGTCTCACATTGAGGTCTTTCATCCATTTTGAGTTTATCTTTGTGTATGGTGTGAGAGAATGGTCCACTTTCATTCCTCTGCATGTGGCTGTCTGATTTTCCCAGCACCATTTATTGAAGAGACTGTCTTTTTTACATTGGATATTCTTTCCTGCTTTGTCAAAGATTAGTTGACCATTAGTTGAGGGTCCATTTCTGGGGTCTATTATTCTGTTCCATTAACCTATGTGTCTGTTTTTGTGCCAAAACCATGCTGTCTTGATGATCACAGCTTTATAATATAGCTTGAAGTCTGGCATTGTGATGCCTCCAGCTTTGGTTTTGTTGTTTTTTTTTATTTTTCAACATTCCCCTGGCAATTCGGGGTCTTTCCTGGTTCCACACAAATTTTAGGATTGTTTGTTCCACCTCTGTGAAAAATGTCAATGGTATTTTGATAGGGATTGCATTGAAACTGTAGATTGCTCTGGGCAGAATAGACATTTTAACAATGTTTATTCTTCCTATCCATGAGCGTGGAAATGTTTTTCCATCTCTTTGTGTCTTCCTCAACTTCTTTCTTAAGTATTCTGTAGTTTCTAGTGCACAGATCTTTTACCTCTTTGGTTAGGTTTATTCCTAGGTATCTTACGGTTTTTGGTGCAATTGTAAATGGGACTTATGCCTTAATTTCTCCTTCTTCAGTCACAGGTTAGTGTATAGAAATGCAACTGATTTCTGTGCAGTGATTTTGTATCCTGCCACGTTGCTGAATTGCTGTACGAGTTCTTGTCACTTGGGAGTGGAGTCTTTTGGATTTTTCACACAAAGTATCATGTCATCTGTGAAAAGTGAGAGTTTGACTTCTTTGTTGCCAATCTGAATGCCTTTTATTTCTTTTTGTTCTCTGATTGCTGAGGCTAGGACTTCTAGTACTATGTTTAAAAATAGTTGTGAAAGTAGTCATCCCTGTCCTGTTCCTGACCTTAGGGAAAAGCTCTCAGTTTTTCCCCATTGAGAATGATATTTGCTGTGGGCTTTTAACAGATGGGTTTTATGATATTAAGGTATGTTCCCTCTAACCCTCCACTGTGAAGAGTTTTAATCAAGAAAGGATGCTGTATTTTGTCAAATGCTCTTTCTGCATCAATTGAGAGGATCACATGGTTCTTGTCTCTTCTTTTGCTAATGTAATCTATCACGGTGATTGATTTGGGTTTGTTGAACGACCCCCACAGCCCAGGAATAAATCCCACCTGGTCGTAGTGAATAATCCTTTTAATGTACTGTTGGATCCTATTGGCTAGGATCTTGGGTGAGTATTTTGGCATCCACGTTCATCACGGATATTGGACTGTGATTCTCCTTTTTGATGGGTCTTTGCCCAGTTTTGGGATCACAGTAATGCTGCCACATAGAATGAGTTTGGAAGTTTTCCTTCCATTTCTGTTTTTTTGAAACAGCTTCAACAGAATAGGTATTATTTCTTCTTTAAATGTTTGGTAGAATTCCCCTGGGAAGCCATCTGGCCCTGAAGTCTTGTTTTTGGGGAGGTTTATAATTACTGTTTCAATTTCCTTACTGGTTATTGGTCTGTTCAGATTGTCTATTTCTTCCTTTTTCAGTCTTGGTACTTTATAAGTTTCCAGGAATGTATCCATTTCTTCCAGATTACCTAGTTTGTTAGCATATACCTGCTGGTAATAAGTTCTAATAATTGTCTCCATTTCCTTGGTATTAGTCATGATCTCTCCCCTTTCATTCATGAATTTATTAATTTGGTTCCTTTCTCTTTTCTTTTGGATACGTCTGGCCAGAGGTTTATCGATCTTATTAATTCTTTCAAAGAAGCAGCTTCTAGTTTCGTTGATCTATTCTACTGTTCTTCTGGTTTCTACTTCATTGATTTCTGCTCTAATCTTTATTATTTCTCTGCTCCTGCTTGGTTTAGGCTTTATTTGCTGTTCTTCCTTCAGGTACTTTACGTGTAAGGTTAGCTTGTGCATTTGGGATTTTTCTAATTTTTTGAGAGAGGCTTGGATGGCTATGTACGTCCCTCTAAGGACCGTTTTGTAGTATCCCATAAGTTTTGAACAGATGTGTTTTCATATTCATTGGTTTGCATGAATTGTTTAAGTTCTTCTTTAATTTGCTGGTTGACCCATTCATTCTTTAGCAGGGTGTTCTTTAACCTCCAACTGTTTGAGTTCCTTCCATATTTCTTCTTGTGGTTGAGTTACAGTTTCAAAGCATTTTGGTCTGAAAATATACAGGAAATAATCTCAATCTTTTGGTATCGGCTGGGACCTGATTTGTGATGCAGTATGTGATCTATTCTGGAGAAAGTTCCAATGTGCATACGAGAAGAATAAGTATTCTGTTGTTTTAGGATGGAATGTTCTGTACCTATCTATGAAGTCCATCTGGTCCAATGCGTCATTCAAAACTCTTGTTTCTTTGTTGATCTTCTGCTTAGATGATCTGTCCATTGTTGTGAGTGGAGTGTTGAAGTCTCCTACTATTAATGTATTATTATCAATATGTTTCTTTATTTTGGTTATTAACTGGCTTATATAGTTGGCTGCTCCCATGTTGGGGATATAGATATTTACAATTGTTAGATCTTCTTGTTGGATAGTCCCTTTAAGTATGATATAGTGTCCCTCTACATCTCTTATTACGGTCTTTGGTTTAAAATCTAATTTGTCTGATAGGAGGATTGCTACCCCAGCTTTCTTTTGAGGTCTGTTGGCATGGTAAATGGTTCTCCATCCCCTCACTTTCAATCTGGAGGTGTCTTTAGGTTCAAAATGAGTCTCTTGTAGACAGCATGTGGATAGGTCCTGCTTTTTTATCCAATCTGAAACCCTGTGTCTTTTGATGGGAGTATTCAGCCCATTTACATTCAGAGTAACTACTGAAAGATATGAATTTAGTGCCATCGTATTGCCTGTAAAGTCGCTGTTTCTTTAGACTGTCTCTGTTACTTTCTGGTCTATGTTATTCTTGGGGTCTCCTTTCCCTTACAGTATCCCCCTTAACATTTCTTGCAGGCCTGGCTTGGTGGTCACATATTCTGTCTGTCCTGGGAACTCTTTCTCTCTCCTTCCATTCTAAATGATAGCCTTTCTGGATAAAGTATTCTTGCCTGCATTTTCTTCTCATTTAGTACCCTGAATATATCTTGCTAGCCCTTTCTGGCCTGCCAGGTTTCTGTGGACAGGTCTGATATTAATCTCCTCTCCCTAGCTGCTCTCAGGATAACTTCTTTGGCTCAATGATTTGCAAGCTTTACTATTACATGTTGGGATGTTGATCTGTTTTTATTTATTTTGGGAGGGGTCCTCTCTGCCTCTTGGACATGAATGCTTGTTTCCTTCCCCAGATTAGGGAAGTTCTCAGCCATGATTTGCTCAAATCTACTTTCTAGCCCTCTCTCTCTTTCCACCCCATCTTGGATCCCGATGATTCTGACATTGGTTCTTTTCAAGGCATCATTAAATTCTCTAAGCCTTTCTTCATGGGCTATCAGTTGTTTCCCTGTCTTTTCCTCAACTTCTTTGCTTTCCACCAACCTGTCCTCTAGATCACTTATTCTCTCTTGTGCCTCACTGACCCTAGCTGTTAGAGCATCCAATTTAGACTGCATCTCATTCATAGCATTTTTACATTCGGCTTGATTAGATCTCATTTCCACCCTTACAGATTCTGTATTGTCATGTATGCTTTTTTCAAGCCTAGCTATTAACTTTATAATTGCTATCCTAAATTCTATCTCTGACATCTTGCTTATATCCATATAGATTAGCTCTGTGGCAGAGAACATTGCCTCTGGTTCCTTCCTTTGTTGTTGAGTTCCTACTTCTAGTCATTCTGCCCAAGGAAGGATGGATCAGCAAATGAACAAAGTCCAAAATATCAACCATGACCCAAGCAAAATGCACCAGAGAAAAAATCTGAAGTGGTCTGCAGCCACCATAGAAAAGTGAACAAAGCTGAAATGAACAAAACAATAAAAATTGGGGGGGGTGGGGAGGGGTTGGGAGTATAATCTCTCAGATTGGACAAAGCAGGGTGATCTATTTGTTCCTGAATGAATTTAGGTCTGTGTGTTAGAAGACACTACATCCCCAAACTGCAAAGAAAACCATGTTTATATATAAAATAAAATTTAATAGAATGAAAAAAGGACTAGAATGAGGCATAAATCTATAAAATGTAGATGTGAAAAAAAAGGTTAAAAGCAACTTAAAAACATAAATTGGTAAAATGAGGATGTAGTTGCAACAGGAAAAAGGTAAAAAAAAAAAAAGTAAAATTTCAGACTGAAGGAAAAACAAGTCGTGAGTAAACACCTGGAGCTCAATATATTATTTTCCCCTGGTGCTGAAGTTTTACAGTCTGTGGAATCTATTAGCTTGTCATTTACCTGTTCTTCCAGTCTGTCTTCTGGGGGAGGGGCCTCCTGTTCTGCTTCTCAGGTTTCTTTGCCTAGTCAGACCTTGTCAGGGGGATGGGCTCAAGGTGAGCTGGTCCTCTGTGAGGCTTTTGTTCCCCAGTGGCTTTCCTCACCTCTTCGGAGGGTCAGAGCAAAAATGGCCTTGATTGGATCCCTGGCCCAGAGCCACAAGATCACGGACCCCTTCTTCAATAAACTCTCTGGGTCAAACTCTCTGGGTCTCCACTTCTGTGTGCACCAAGCTCCTCAGAAACCCGAGGGTCACGGGGACTGCAATTCTCCCAGGGGAATTCCCAGAGACCTGCGAGCATCTCTGCATTTTGCATCTTCAGGACTGCGAGCATTTGTGGGCTCATGCGCATGCACCCTGCCCCACCACTCCCAGGTTCCGTCTGGGTGCCGCTCTATTGTCCTTCCCAGAGTTGCTGCCACCCTGAGAGCTGTTGCCTGGTCATTTGGACCCTCCCAGGGGTTGGTAACCGACCCATACGTCCCAGTATTTTTCTGGGTGCTCAGGCAAAGAGCAGTCTCCCTACCAGCCTGGCTCGCAGCTTATGGTGACCTGAGCTGAGAGTCCCTCCTGGGCTCGCTGACCGTAACCAGTTTCCCCGCTCTGCTGCTTCGGCACTCTATTGATTCAGGCACCTTGGTTCTTTCTGTGTCTCCTGGGATCCTGGGACCACAGTGACCCACCTACAATTCTGCCTTTTCCATTCCCTGAGCCCCTTTCAGAAAGGCAATCAGTAGTGATATTTGTATCTAAAACCAGTAAAAAGGTCTATGATACACAAAGAATAATTTGAACATCACTCTCTGAACATGATAGAGACTAAACTGTGGTACACTAAACTACCCTACAATGCATCAACGGTCTACCACTGAATACTAACAGATCTGATTCAAGGGGTCGGATTTCAAATATTATATTCATCACAGCACACATTACATTATTTCTCACATTGGACAAATTATTATTTGGAGTATAAAAATATAAATAACTGATTTCAAAAATTAATATTTATTTGAAATTCAATGTTTATCTACAAATATTTCACTACTTTAACATTACAAGTATTTTAAAGGGTGAGCACATATTGTGAAGTTTTTATTTGAAGATACTTGTGGAAAACCATAAAGAATATCACAAACTTTACCTGAGGGAGGAATGGGGCCCAGTGCTGTAATTGCACATTTGTGCACTGGTCCATAGGACCACCCATTTTTTTACCCCCATACCATGATTTTTCACTTTCAGATAAATGTTTTTAAAGCTGTTTATTCAAGAGATTATGTTCTTATTTTATTAAGACTTCAAATCCCCAAAGTATCTGGAGCTTCTTCTTTGGAATTCTTTGAGAATTAGTTTTCTAGTCATACTGAAAAATCAGTTACATTCTTTTATGGGCCCTGCTGGTGTTTAACCAAAACCAATATACTACTCAAAAAAGTCTTTTAGCCATTTCTAAAATATTAATCCCAGCCTCAAAGGATGATAAATTAGCACAAGGCAGACATTCAAAATAATATGCAAAAGGTCCAAGAAGCAACTCCAAAGAAGAGGCCAATATGTTCTTGGCAATGGTAGGGCCTTTAGGCTACGGCAGAACCTCTTAAGGTAGCCCTCTGGAGGGGTCAACACTCACCCAAACATAACATTTCTGATGATCTGGAGAAAAATCAGTCACTCTATGTTATTGTCACACTACACAGAGTGAGGGAGTTTCATAGTAGGTAGCAGAACAAGAACCTCTGCCCACCTGGCAAACTATTTTGCAATTACTACAACCATAACCACCTAAATTTATTCTTCATCCTTGTCTTGCCCAATGAACTCCTTTTATAAAAACACACTTATAATAACAAATTAATAGATTATTCTTTATAATACATTCAAGGCTCCATTCATTTTTTACAATTTAATATAAATTGTTATATTTAAAAAGGAATCATTTATACATTTCAAAGGTACATTAAGGAAATACTAGGAAGAATTTCTTGAAAAACAATCCAACTATACCTTCCGTGGTCTGATGAAGTACTGGAGTCAGAAGATCCTGATACTCCTTTACTTGTTTGGGATTGCCTCTAAAAACTCCTAAAATTTAAAATATAAAATCCAATAGCATCTGAGCTCAATAAGTACCACAGAAATTTTGCCTTAGAAAACTCTACTAGCCCATGGGGCACCTGGATGGTTAAGTCGGTTAAGCGTTTGACTCTTGATTTAGGCTCAGGTCATGATCTCAGGGTTGTGAGATGGAGCCTCACGTTGGGCTCCATGCTCAGCATGGAGCCTGCTTAAGATCTCCCTTCTTCTCCCTCTGCCCCTCTCCCTCCACTCTCTCCCTCTCTCTAAAAAAAAAGGAAAAAAAGGGGAAAAATCTACTAGCCCACTTATGATTATTTTGGTAATTTTGTATGTAAATGATAAAAATAAAATTGGAAAAAGGTAATGCAAATATGTATATTATTCCATGAAACTGATTTTAGAAGGTCATGTTAGCATTTAGAACAGAATACTAAATTTTAATTGAAATTTCTCTATTCTTAAGTATAAATATTATAGATATTCACAATGTCAAAGATTATAATCTCCATTATTACTATTCATAAAAAATTTCTCTTTGCAAGTACGAAAATATATTTTATCATTTCTTAAATACTTCAAAGTACTTTTTAATTCTTTAAATGATTTAATATTTGCTCAGAAAGCAGAAGAGCAACATATAAAAATGCAGAGCAGTTAATATCACTGAAGTATAGTCTATTTTGCTAGCTGAAAGGGTCATATTTCATCTTCTTTTCTTTAAACCACTTATATCCTATAGCTTAAATTTTAGGAGAAAAGCTCACTTACCATCAATCATCATGTAAAGGAAAAATATGGGAAATTCACATTCAATGCCATCAAACAGCTAAAACATAAAAGAAAATATTAAAAATTTCACTGAAGTTAGAACAATTATATTAGTTAGAACAATTATATTAATTAGAACAAATATATTAATCAATTATATATAGAACGACCCTTAGAACAAAGTTAAGATATACATAGAAGTATACAGATTATACTATATAGTACAATCAATTAACATACTATATAATTAATATACTATAATCAATTATAGTATATAGGATATACATAGAAGTATATAGTAATAACAAAATTGGACTGATATAAGTAGTTTCATTGTTCTTTTAAAAAAATTCTTAGAACTCTTATTACTCAAAATCTCATTCATTTAATCCATCACACAGTAATCATTCATTCAATAAGTATTTACTAAGTACTTAGTAATGCCTGGCACCAACTAGACAAAGGGCTATGAAGACAAAAAAATAGAGAACCTGCCCTCAAGGGTTCCTAGCCTAGTGGGGAATCAGGCATGTAAATAAACAACAATAGTATCATATGAGATGTTTATACATGGTACATCAGGAACACAGGAAATGAAATACTTGAGTCTGCCCAGGGGTTAGGAAGGGATAATAGGAAAGGAGATACTTCAGTTAAGGCTTGATGGATTTCTCTGGAGAGATGAGCTAAGGGAACTCCATGTAGAAAAAACAATAGTACAAACTATAGATGCATGGGAGGACAAAGTTTGCTAAAGAAACTACCAGCAATTCAGTATTTTTGGAACAAACAAGCAAGAATTGAGAAAGTTAATGCCCAAGAGGTGGGCCGGGCCAGGCCAGCCAGTTCAGGAAGGGCCTGGGAAGGTCATGCTAAAAGATTGAGACTTCGATCTGGAAGTGACAGGGAACCACTGATGAATACTGAGCAGAATCAGATTTACTCACTAGTTGGACAGCTGGCAGTACTGAAGAGAGTTTTAGAGCAAGAAATAAGGAGACCAGCCAGAATGCTACTTAGAAGCAATTCAAAGAGAAAATATGATAGCCTAAACTGAGGTTTCTCAATTTCAGCACTATTGACATTTTGGGCCAAATAATTCTTTGTTGTACAGGCTGTTCTATGCAATGCAGAATGTTTACTAGCATCTCTGGCCTCTATCTTCCAGATGCCAGTAGCACCCACTAAGTTGCGACAGGAAAAATGTCTGCTGATATTGTCAAATGTCTCCTGGGGCACAAAATCCTTTGCTAATGAATCAATAGCCCAAACCAAGGAGTTAATAGAAAGGAAGGGACACACATTAAGATTTAAAGGAGGTTAAATCTGCTAGGCCTGGGGAGTGAAAAGGAGAGCTGAATGAGACAGAAAAGCTTAGAATGACTCTCAGGTTTGGGGCTTAGGCAAAAGAATGGGAATTGATCGGAAGCAGACTGAAGGACATCCAAGTGAGGATGTCCAAAAGGCAGCTGGATACATGGTCGGGCACCCAGGGGTAGAAGGAGATCTGGGGTTAAGAGTGATAGCTGAAGCTATGATCGCAGGGACAGCAGGAAAAGAGACTAGGACTCAGGATGAAACTCAAGAGAAGAGCAATGTTTAGAGGGTGGCAGGAGAAGAACCTGGAAAGAGAATGACAGAAGAGAATTAGGAAGAGAATAGGATCACAGAAAATGGAGAATGTTCCAAGAAAGAAGACTCAGTTAAAACATTCAAATGCCAAGGAGAGGTTCAGTGAAACAAGATCGGAAAATCATCCACTACCAAGTGACCTAAACCGACTGAAGCCAACATGGCTACTGGAAAGTGTTGAAGGAGAGCGGGGTATAACACGAAGGAGTGAGTAGGAGGCAAACAAGGAGACACACCAAGAACAGACTATGCTTTTCAGAAGTGTGGCTACAAAGAGAGAGAGGACCGGAAGCAGAGAGGAGTCAAGGTTTTTGTTTTAAATGAACATTTCTGTGCTTGTGCTAAGGAAAAAAAGCTGATTGGAGTTGGGGGAGAACAAGACAGAAGGAAGGGAGAAGTGAGGAAGATGAGGAGGAAAAAAAGAGAGAGACACAGACATCCTTCTATTAGAGAAGAAAACAAATGATAGAGTAAGAAACCCAAAGAAGTTAAAGAGAACAGGATGGGGTGTACATATGGAGGGTTAGCCCTAGGATGAAGAACAGCCAACACCTTCTGTGAGACAAAGAGCGATGAAGGTAGGGATGGATGAGGAATAGGTGTCGTGGAGGACGTCAAATAGAAATAAAAGACAATGACCTAAGAAGTAAAGTCTGGGAACCTGAATACAAAAAAAACTGGATACAGAAAAAAGCTGGAAAAGCTTGTAAGGGGAGTTCCTGGCAGAGTCACACAGCAGTGCCGACAAGCGGTGAAATCAACAGTGAGGACTGCACTAAGACGGGTGTTCTGAATCTGGGCTGGCACCTGCCTATAGCTGTGGCTTTCCGTGCTGGGGCTCAGTGGTAAGTACACAGAGAGAGAACATTTACTGGACTGATCCAAAGATGAAAATTTGCAGGGTGGTAGTTATAGCAGGTCTGATTCAAATGTAAGTGCTATATGTCAGCTCAGGAAATGTATTAAATAGAGAAGAAATATCTGAAGGTGTTTAAGAAATAAATGGATCTTTTGACCCAACCTAATAGACTGGTATAAAATTTCAAGTATGTACACAATAACATGGCTCCAAATGGTTCCAGATGATAGTCAGTTGTGAAATTAAATAAAATGATAAATAGCTTATCTAGTTTTCCAGCAAAACTACGTGTGTATTAAATATTAAAAGAGCAGAATTTAACTGCCTAACAAATTATAAGGTACAATGTTGCCTAAACATTTTTTATATAGAGATTCATTGGCCCTTACCTATCTTCAAAGTTATGACCATGCTTACAAAAATAATTTTCAATCTACACCACTAAAGGAAAATCTTCAGCAATGTGGATAGACACTTACCCTTTTTCTGAGTGTTACAGTTTTCCGAACAGCTTAAAAATAGCTAGAATAAACCTAGAAAAAGTGGTATGTATGTGCATTTGAAATAAATGTTTTAAAACTAAGTATTTAGAGGACTATATTTCAAAGGGAAATGTCTAAGTGAATCAGAAAAAAAGAACATTTGCTTAACAGACTGAAAGTTGAATCACAAATAGATAATCTTTCTATTATATGAGGCAAAAGGTATGGAGCAGGTAGGCAAAGTACTGAAAGTGCAGTCGAAAACTTATTTATCCAATGAATCACTGTGGCCCAGTATGAGCAAATGGACCTCACTGAGTGCTTACTCGGTGTCAAGAACCATTTGAAGCACTTTTAGAGATATGTTAACTCATTTAATCCTCATAAGAACCTCAGTAACGGGACAACTAATAGTAGGTACTATTATTATTTTACCAATGAAAAATATTAAACACACAGAGGTTTATTAACTTGCCCAAGGCCAAATAGCTAGTAAGTGGCAGAGCCAGAGTTCAAACCCAAGACGTCTGTTTCCTGAATTGGTGCTTTTGACTACTCTGTTATGATATGGAATATTTTTTGATACCTTAATTTCAGCTGGTTTGTAGTAGCGTCTGTTGGGATCTTCCAATGATGTTCTATATCCATCTCTCAAGAAACGCTTAAATCCATATTTTCCTTTTAATTTTCTAACCACTTTATCAAGTGTCTGGCTAAACAAAGCTTCATCATCCAGGGCAAATGCAGGATAACTGATGCAGGGTAGTAGGGCAGCATCTGTGTTCTGGGTGCAATTAGAAAAAGAAGGGAATGTAAATGCCTGCAGTGATATGATGAACACACCCCAAGGAGAATCAGGAAGATGAAAAGTCAATAAGGTTATCTAACTGACAGTGAGACTGCTGTGCCCCAAGGGACAGACAGACATTTATATGTCATGGTTTGGTGAACCTTACAGAGGAGATAAAACTTTATCCATTAATAAGGAGTATTTTCAAGTTTTCCAGTTTCAACACTGGACTCAAATTCAAAGATATGAATTAAGGCAGTGTGTAAAAATTTAACACCAGTAATTACTAATTATAACACTCTGTCATAACATTGGTTTATAATGGTGAAAAACAGAAAACAATCTGAATGTCAACAATTAGCTGAGTAAATTAGCAGCCATTAAAATTTATATTGTAGAAATGTTTATAGATATGGAAATATGTCCAGTCATGGAACTAGGTTATTAAGCATCATAAATAATATTCTTCCAATTTTGTAAAATAAAAAGATTACGTATGTACATAAAAATGTGTGGAAACATAAAGCCAAATGATGCCACCCTAAAACTATAATTGAGTGGTGAAATAATTAGTGGATATTATGTTATTATTTGCTTATTTGTGGGTTCTGTTTTATCATAATCTTGTATTATTTCTATAAAATTGTACTTTTTAAATAATTAAATTATTTTATTTGGGGTGTTTTCTAAGAACAGAGCCACAAATAACCCCTAGAAAAATCTGTAATTAGGTATTACATGCATATAAAAGTTGAAAGGTGAATCACATGAGAGAAAAGAAACAAAGCAGGTAACTTTATTCAAAAGAAAGATAAATCATGAAAAACATTTTTCTAATACCCTATGACCAAAAAATTCATTTTGGTATAACGTTACTACTCTCTACCCCTTCCTCAAAAAATAGGTCTAGTTTTCTATAGTTCTACAAAAGACCCAAGGACAAAGTAGCTTGTCCACAGCTCTGCTCACTTCCTGAACTAAACCTCTATAGGACAGGGGAGTGAGGGGCATCATTTATTTCTCTCTCCTCTTCTGGCAACCTCTAACATTTGAAGCACTTTCTTAGGGAAGCAATCATAAATGGTAGTTTATATTAGTTTATTATAAAAATATCTCACATGAGATCTTGATTCTCTGGGTAACAGTGAACACAAAGTTTGCCTATTGCGATTGTGAGCATCGAGATCCACAAATATAACCGACCAAGAACAGCCCTGGAATGAGAGAGAAAAAAACATTTCCTAAATCAAGAAAAAAGAACCTGTAGAATTCTGGACATAAAGAAATTTCACAAACATATTAATATTGGTTGCATTTGAGAGTGGCATTACAGAAGATTTTAATTTTCTCTTTTATATTTTCAGTATTCCTCAAATTTCTTGTAATAAACATTAATTTTATAATCATAAAATATAAATGTTATTTTTACATTTTCCCTATTTCTCCTTAGTCTTATTACAATTCAAAATGCAGTGATTACAAGTTAACTAATCAATTAAAGATATTTGTTTTAATAAAGATAAAAATAGTTTATCTAGCATTTTTGGCAAGGAATAAAGCAAGAATTAATTAGGATGCACAAAATCTGAATTATACAGTCTTAAAAAGAACACTGATTATATGATCAATCTATAAAAATTTAGATACAATCTAGAATTAAAGCTATAAAAACTATTTGATTAAAATATGAAGATAGGAGCATCTCTAATAATAATAATTCACATAATGCTATCTAATATTCATGATGTTAAGCACTGTTCTTTATGCTTCACATGGATTATCTCACTTAATTCTCAATATGTAGATACTATTATCCCCATTTTAATGAAGAACATGCTAACTACTAGTTTAACAGAGCAAGGGTTCAAAAATCAGGTCTTTCACATAGAAGCTCACGTCTTAACCACTGAGTTATACAATTTCCCACATTAAAAAATATCTTTCACATAAGAACCAAAAACTTAAAAAGATAACAAAAAAATGGCAATTGGTCTGATAACCAAGTTTTTTAAAATTTCCTATTTAGCCATTAGTACTTTCCATATTCAAGAACACAGTCTTTGCTCTTTTACTGGGGAGCTAAATATTTTGAAAACACAGGAAATGAAACTGGAATACAAAGTAACTTCCATAATAAGAGAATACTCAGAAAAATACATGGAGAAAGGAAGAAGAGAACTCTTACAACTTTCATGTTACTTTAATATTACCCTCTAAATCTCATCCAAATTTAAACCAACTTTGAAGATGTATTCACCCTGAAACTAAAATACCTAGAATCAATCAATCACTTAGACTGACAGCGCAAATCTAGGACTACTACGCACTACATCCAAATATCAGATTCACTATGTGTATATTTTTCCTGTTAACCTGTTCATACATGAATATTAGCTCATAAAATAGAATACTTTTTCATTCATGGTATCATTTCTTAAATCTCTCTTAACTCTGATAATTAATAAATAAACAACGAATGAGTGAAGCTGACTCTCAACAATGAGATTAATGCTTAACTGTCCTTCCTACAATTTGAAAGTCTCAACTACTCATCTCTACCCACAAAACTGAGGCCAACAAAAGCTTGATGCAGTAGCTATCACTATCAGAGTCAAGTGCTCTCTCCTTTGAGGAAAACAAACAAGATAGGACTTGATCTCCTCTCTCAAGGAACTAACCCTGGTGATATATAGTCTCTAAACAAGATGAATAAAGCAAAACAAAAAGATTGCACATGGCAATACACAACTATGCTCCAAATGACTGGCTTAGATGAAAGAATACTAATGATAATAAACCTCTTAAACTAATAGGAGAAAAACAATAGGGAACTTGGGGGACTTTCTGGAGAAAGTAAACTAGAATTATGAATTTGGGTGGAGATCGGGGAGCAAGTAGGGTGGTTAGAACAAAGCAGCAGAGAAATAAATGGGTATGAGATATTGGGAATCTATGAATATAGAAAATAGGACTTATGGCTTATCCTTAGGCTGATAATTAATAAAGTTAGTTGCATGCCAAATCAGTCTGCCTTGAATTGAATTTTTAAAAGATATAATCTAAGTAGGGAAACATAAATAATGAAGTGAAATGGCAAATTTGGCAATTCCTGACATTATTTGATATAAACAGCTTCTATTTTCAAAATCAGTGGCTTATTTACCTAAATTCAAAGTATTTGTTCAGGTCTCTTTCTCTGCCAGCCTCTAAGAAGTATGCACAAAAGGAAAAATAATCTCATAATGTTACCATATTTTAACACTGAGATCAAAGGTTAGTTAACTGTATTGTTTGGCTAACCTCTCAAAAAATATACCATGCTTTAGGTATACAACCCAGGTTTACAGGAGAATAAAATTCATCCAAGGCCATGGGCCACTATTCCTTATCAAAAGGAACTTTTGCTAAAAGCCATCAAGGAAAGCCTACATATGGAGTTAATTATCACCTTCTTTAAATTATCAGACACATTAATTTTAGGACTGTAAATTTCAAAGGAAGCTACATATGTCTCCATTGCTTTGAACACTTTTCATAATATGAGTAATCTCTCCAGTCATCACCTTTAGATTCTGGCCTCAGCTCATCTGTTAGTATCTTAATTTCTCCAATTAAAGACACATTATATGAAAGGACGTTATATATATATATATATATATACATATATATATATATATATATATCACTGTAAAATATCTGATTAGCTTTGGATATTTTATTTTAATCTTCCATTTTCTAAAATCATCACAACTCTTCCATAATATCCCAACTCCAGCAAAAGAACATATTTTAAGACTGGTAGTTCAAACTTTAACCCCCAAATTGAGTTTCTGCAATTGTGTCCTAGTAAATACACTAGAATTTGATTCAACCTGACTACTGTCATGGGGACTTGAGTTTCAGTGGTGGGTAAGAGCTGCACTGAACCATCTACTCCAGGCTCCATGACCACAGCAAACATTTTTTTTTAATTTTTTTTT
>NW_027397118.1:8113822-8234423 GCF_003265705.2 Callorhinus ursinus
CATTGTGTATATATACCACATCTTCTTTATCCATTCATCTGTCGATGGGCATCTTGGCTCTTTCCACAGTTTGGCTATTGTGGACATTGCACAGCAAACATTTCTGAGATGGTACCAAGGTGACATCTATGACCATAAGACACTGCTGATCTCTTTAGTCTCAATTCAAAGTGAAATTTTTTGAATTTCAGAAAGACTGTCTGGGTCTTTCTTTTCCCCATTAATCACTTCTCTGAACCTGAGCTAATGGGCTTGCTGCCCTCATCCAGCATCAAACAATCAAACAATGAAACTGGTCAGTATATCTACTATACATGAAATCTTTTCTATTCTTCTGAAAACAAAACCAACACCATGCTGATGACACCACATTCTTCCCTAGTTCAGCATCAGGCTGTCTCTTAGCTTTGTGGCAGATCCTGGAAAGTGTATTCTTACAGAAATGATATTTGTTGATGGGCCTTACACTATGCACCATGGCTATGGGTGCATAATAGCCAACTTTTACATACTGACCAAACAGTAGCTTCTAGGAGCCCCTCCCACAAGCCATGCTTCTTTTAGAAGATCCTACTCATATAAAGGAATTTTCAAACTACAGAAAGAGATGAACCTGAGTGTTAATTCTCAGGGTTTCAAAAGAGGAGAGCTGAGACTCAGAGCCAGGAATCACAAAACTGTTGCTAACAATGTCAATGGCATTTGCTGAGTGTAAATTATGATTTATTTAAATATTACTTCTAATGTTTTTATACATATATATTTCTTTATACATAATATATATTTATACAGAATATATATTGAAACCAAGATGAAATATATAATTCTCACATTGAGGATTATAAGAGTTATGTTTCTAAATGCTAAAATTAGCCTTTATTATAAACTTACCAGTAAAGAAAGTAGGCCATTTTATCATATTTTCTTCTTAGATATTCTCTCACAAAGGAAAATAAGTTTTGAAAATAGTTTCAGAGTAAATATTTATTTTATTTTATTTTTTTAAAGATTTTATTTATTTGTCAGAGAGAGACAACACAAGCAGGGGGAGCGGCAGGCAGAGGTAGAAGCAGGCTCCCTGCGGAACAAGGACCCTGATGCAGGACTCTATCCCAGGACCCGGGAATCATGACCTGAGCCAAAGGCAGACGCTTAACCCACTGAGCCACCCAGGTATCCCTTTTTTTTTTTTAAGATTTTATTCATACAGTAAATATTTAAATAATGGGTTTTTTCTTGAATAACAAAGCAAGTCTAATATTTAAAAAAAAGAAAGGAAGTAGAAATACATGATAGTCATAATGAAAACAAAAAGCTTTTTCCATCCAATGATTCCCATAAAAATAAAAATTAACATTCATCTTATATACTGAAGTACACAAAGGGTAAAAGGCAAGCCTTTCACATTTTTCATATATGGATACCCCCTTCAAAAGTTCAATAATTAAGAAAATAGTGTGGTCAAAGGTACAAACTCTGAGTAATAAAATAAATCATGGGGACTATCTGTATAGTCACGATGTACAGCATGGTGACTACAGTTAATAATATTGTATTTGTATATTTGAGTGTTGCTAAGGGAATAGATCTTAAAAGTTCCCATCACAAGAAAAAAGATGGAAGATTTCTTGTACTGTTAGCTGATATTCTAGATTCATTACCAAGTGGCTTTGGTTTAATTCCTGGTTTTGCCTGTTTCATGACCTGCAAAAAGCCATCTCAACTCTCTGACCACTTATTTTGAGAGACAGGCCCTTCCAGCTCCAAAGATCTATGATTCTCTGAGTTGCCACCAACAGGAGAAACATTTTTTGAAAGCTCTAAATTAATTTAAAGACACATGAGCAGGTCTTCCAAAACACTGTATCAATAGTTGTTAGAAATAACTGAGCATACCCATGTGACCTGAAATCCCTCAAGTCTTGAAGAGGTTTCTTTGGGTTTTCATTTGAACAAAAACATTTCTTTGTTCTATTAGTTCTTTTTCTAGCTACTGACTTTTCTAGCTACTGACTTCATGTACTTAAAAGAGCTGTGGTCTCTTTTAAGTACATGAAGCAATACTATAAGATGATTAAACACTAAAAAGATCACATGCACTTTTAAATGTGCTACTTACTGTTTAGCAGGTACCTTTTAATCTAACTGCTGTAGTGATGGGAATTTGCAAAACTAGGATTCCCTCTGATATTATCCAAGAAAAATGGAAGACAAAGAGGGGTTCTACTTGTAATAGGTAACATCTGTGTGGCTACAAAAATAAAACATTATTTGTCTAAATTTCTACCTGAAATAATCAAGGAATAGTTAAGTCAGTGAACATTTGGTATATAGCTACGCTGGAAACAGACACAAGTTAAATGAGGTCAAGAATGAACTCTGCTTTGGGACGCCTGGGTGGCTCAGTCAGTTAAGCATCTGCCTTTGGCTCAGGTCATAATCCCAGGATCCTGGGATCCAGTCCGGCATCGGGCTCCTTGCTCCATGAGGAGTCTGCTTCTTCCTCTGTCTGCTGCTCCCCCTGGTTGTGTGCGCTCTCTCTCTTTCTCTCTCTCTCTCTCATTCTCTCTGACAAATAAATAAATAAAATTTAAAAAAATATATGAACTCTGCTTAGAGCAGTTTTTCTCATCCTTGGCTGCAAATCAGAATTCCTGGGCAGTACAGAAAAACTTCAACACCAAGGCCTCCTCCAGACCAATTCAATGAGAATCTTTAGGACTAGAGCCCATGCATCAGTAATGTTTTTTAAGTTCCTCAAATAATTCCAATGCACAGCCAAAATTGAGAAATTATGGCTGGGTAACAATACCAGCAATATACTTATAACTCAAATTCAGAATGCATAAAAAATCAATTCAGGGGTGCCTGGGTGGCTCAGTTGTTAAGCGTCTGCCTTTGGCTCAGGTCATGATCCCAAGGTTTTGGGATCAAGTCCCACATCGGGCTCCCTGCTCGGCGGGAAGCCTGCTTCTCCCTCTCCCACTCCCCCCTGCTTGTATTCCTTCTCTCACCGTGTCTCTCTCTGTCAAATAAATAAAATCTTTAAAAAAAAAAATCTTTAAAAAAAAATCAATTCAGTGCTTTTAGAGTTATGGCTAAGAGCTCTATGACAGCTTTCTGGGAAAAGCAGGCTGAAGGTAGAGCCCTGAGAGATAGGGAGTAGGGAAGGTGCCATTATGTGTGTGGGTATCTAGGTAGGTGGAGGGGGTATATACCAGATGCATAAGCTACATATGCTAAGATTCCAGTACATCAAAGGAGATGGCACAGCT
Source organism: Callorhinus ursinus (assembly GCF_003265705.2). Taxonomy (NCBI): domain Eukaryota; kingdom Metazoa; phylum Chordata; class Mammalia; order Carnivora; family Otariidae; genus Callorhinus; species Callorhinus ursinus. Next base: position 8,117,098 of record NW_027397118.1, read on the forward strand.
GCAAAAAAGAACTGACCACTACTTCACTAAACATAAAACTCGACTCAGCCACTATTTGGTAGGCCATGGAGAACAGAAAAGCAAGACCTGCATCTTTCCAGACTGTTGCTGTAACACTACTGGTTTAGTCCATGACTCTTCTCCAACTCTTTGAGATACTCTCTAGAGGTTTTCAAATCCAATCACTTCATTTCCTTTCCTTAGGATTACCAGTAATTCATTAATGGTAAGAGATAACACTTACTGAGGGTTTAATCTTTGACAAGCACTATGCTGTTTATTAATAGTATGAAAACCTTCTCTGTTAGGTCCTAGTATCATTACCTCTACCTTTTCCGATGAGAAAGCTGAGACACAGGTAAATAGCCAAAGTTACAGAGCTCACTGGTGGGAGAATGGAGCATACAGTGAGTCTGTTTCCTGACTCCAAAAACAATGTCATTCCTTTATGCCATATTACCCTCCCTTCCTTCCTTCCTATCTATCCCTACTTCTCTCTCTATTTTATATGTATATTCTCTACATATTTATATTTACACACACACATTCATAAATATATACACATTTAAATGAATGTATTGAGGGAGGAAGGGGTAAAAGGAAACGAAAAGCATTGAAAGATACATGTGGAATTTCCCTGAGTATGTTGACTCTTCCTGGAACAGGGAAATATTGATACAAGCCAAGGAATCAGTGCCAGAGGAATGAAGACTCTCCAGGAGAGGTCTAATATTAATATTCATGATTTTCAATTGGCTCAAAAACCCCTAAGTCCCCACAACATCTGATCCTTCCATTTCTCCAGCCAGAAGTCTTGAGAGAATAAGAATACGGGAATGGGTGATTTAGAGTCACCTCTTGGGAACCAGAATGAGGTGCTGCTCCCCTCTTCCCAATCTCTTCATGTCTGTCACTGTACTCATTCTTCATTCTTCATGTTCTGGATATAATCAGAAGCCATCCTCCAGAGGAAATTGGAGTGAGAGGAAAGGATAGTTCGTGTATGTAGGGAGGGGAAGAGAGGGAGTTTGCTACTATACTCCAACTTGAACTTTCTTAAATTCAAGACTTCAGGTGCATAGTATTATAACTGCCGTAATAGAAACCATGCCACATTTTGCAGATCTGCGGAAGTTCTTAAAATTTATCTTCACTGCTGGTGCAACCACTCTGGAAAACAGTATGGAGTTTCCTCAAACAGTTGGAAACAGAGCTACCATACGATCCAGCAATTGCACTACTGGATATTTACCACAAAGATACAAATGTAGGGATCCGAAGGGGTACGTGCACCCCAATGTTTATACCAGCAATGTCCACAATAGCCAAACTGTGGAAAGAGCCAAGATGTACAACGACAGATGAATGGATAAAGAAGATGTGGTATATATACACAATGGAATATTATACAGCCATCAAAAGGAATGAGATCTTGCCATTTGCAACGACGTGGATGGAACTGGAGGGTGTTATACTGAGTGAAATAAGTCAATCAGAGAAAGACATGTATCATATGACCTCACTGATATGAGGAATTCTTAATCTCAGGAAACAAACTGAGGGTTGCTGGAGTGGTGGGGGTGTTGGCTGGGTGATAGACAATGGGGAGGGTATGTGCTATGGTGAGCACTGTGAATTGTGCAAGACTGTTGAATCACAGATCTGTACCTCTGAAACAAACAATGCAATATATGTTAAGAAAACAAAAGAAGAAGAAGAAGGAGATAGCAGGACGGGAAGAATGAAGGGGAGTAAATCAGAGGGGGAGACGAATCATGAGAGACAATGGACTCTGAAAAACAAACTGAGGGTTCTAGACGGAAGGGGGGTGGGGGGATGGGTTAGCCTGGTGATGGGTATTAAAGAGGGCACATTCTGCATGGAGCACTGGGTGTTATGCACAAACAATGAATCATGGAACACTACATTAAAAACTAATGATGTAATGTATGGTGATTAACATAACAATAAAAAAATAAAAAAAAATTTATCTTCACTGACTTAGCATTTTAACAGCTTAGGGTTATTTACAGTATCAGTTGGAAACTTCCTTTACCCTCCCATCTTAGAAATCCACAAAAATTGCTAAAGAAAATTAGCCTACTCCTTGATTCATAAAAGTAACCTGTATTCCTACATATTATTGCCTTCCATTGACAACCCAGTCCATGGTCACTTGATTAGGTGCAGAAACTGTTTAAACATCTTAGGAAAATTTAAGGCAACCCTCAGGGTTTCCTTTTTATCCCAAAGAAAAAGAGATTTAGACATAAAATTACAAATACCTGAGGGTTAAGCTAGGATCAAAGTTTCCAATTCTTTGGCTACACATATTACACAAATTCCCCTCTGCATGAGATACACATTGATATACATTAAATTGAAATCAACATGGGAACTGACACAGAAAATATATGGTTTGTAATGTCAGGAATATTTAAAAATGTGAAAACAGGGTGCTTGGCTGGCTCAGTCGGTAGAGCATCCAATTCTTGATCTTGGGGTTGTTAGCTCAAGCCCCATGATGGGCATAGAGTTTCCTTTATATTTTTATTTTTTTTAAGATTTTATTTATTTATTTGACAGACAGAGAGAGAGTGAGAGCAGGAACACAAGCAGGGGGAGTGGGAGAAGGAGAAGCAGGCCTCCCGCTGAGCAGGGAGCCCGATGCGGGGCTTGATCCCAGGACCCCGGGATCACGATCTGAGCGGAAGGCAGATGCCCAATGACTGAGCCACCCAGGCACCCCTAGAGTTTACTTAAAAAAAAAAAAGAGGGAGCAAGAAATAAAAATGTGAAAATTCAACAAGAGACTTGAGGGAAAAGCTACTGAACAAAGAAAATGAGAACTCTTTATCAAAAGCTATTTTTAAATTAAGCAATGCTTTTTTAGTTAGAAAAATATAATTTAACTGGCAAACTTACTCAAAGGAAAGGTTGGTCAACCATGAGCTGCTACATAAATTTCAGACATTCTTTGACCATAAGAAATGACTTCATAAACGAATGGCCAAATTAATTAATCATGCAATTCAACAAAATAATCAGTTTGTTGTTGATATTCCTCTTGTGTTTTTTTTTTTTACCTGGTTGCCAAAGAGGTTGAATCCATTAATTGCTTCTAGAGCTGCTTTTGCTAAGCCAACAGAGCTAAAAGAGAAAAGGAAATACTTTAGAATTCTGATGTCTGGCTACAAAATAAGAACCATTATCTAATGAATATTCACAAGCAAGTTTCTTTATTAACACTTATAACAACTTCCATGAGGAAATAATGTCTAAGAGACTTTAATCTGACATTTCACTATTTTAATTTTTCTTTTTTATGGTTAGTGACTTTTGGGGAAAATATTTCTAAGTTCACCTTGATCTAGACAAATGGTCATACTATTGATGGGAGTAATTTTAATCCCAGTATCATTTATATTCACTAACTCAAGGAAAGAAGAAAAAGATGAACTTTAGAGGAAGGTGTATTATGATGACATGTACTCCGTAATAACCAGGTTGGGCATCTTAAGCTCAGATCAATTTAACAGAGCTTTCCTGACATTCTTAGCTTAGGGTCCAGTGAAATAGGCATTATTTTATACTCAAAGAACAACTGATCACCACACCTCTCATTTTTTGCCATATTCTTCTCTTTGTATAAAATGTGTACTCCTTTGGCCTCTCAAATGCCATACACGATAGTGCTGAAAAATGGGAAGATCTCAATTTCATAAAAAATGTGACACTGTCAGGACACCTGGGTGGCTCAGTCAATTAAGTGTCTGCCTTCAGCTCAGGTCATGATCCCAGGGTCCTGGGATCGAGTCCTGCATCGGATTCCTTGTTCAGTGGGGAGCCTGCTTCTCCCTCTGCCTGCCGCTCCCCCTGCTTGTGCTCTCTCTCTGACAAATAAATAAAATCTGAAAAAAAGTATGACACTGTCATCTTACAAATGTCAACCTTTAAATATAACTTTTAATATTTTAGATCAAATATCTAGTTTATTATACTTATTGTAATCTTTTTGTTTTTACTTAAAGCAACTGCATGTGCCATTAATATCTTTTGAAAATCATGGTCTATCATGATTTCTTTAAAGAAGCAAGCATTTCTTTAAAGCAGTCATTACAAAAGTGTGGTCCCCAGAGCAGCAGCATTCCCTGGGAACTTACTAGAAATGCCAGTTCTCACTCCTCTCTGGGAGTGGGATCCAACAATCAGTGTTAAAAGACCTTCTAGGTGCTTGAATGTGCTTCAAATTTGAGAACCACTGTTCTGAGTTATTCATGTCATCATAAGCACTACTTTTATTACAGAATAGGAAAACTTATTTTGAAAGAATGGAAAAAGGTAGGAAATTTATTTTGAAATACATGGATGGAAAGGTGGAGCAGACATAACTTTCCCTAATGCCTCTCACTAAATATAACTAAAAACCTTGGACACTATGTAAGCAAACATAAAAAGGCTCAGAAAATGGAAATAAGGCAGACTGGCTAAGAACCTCAAGATTCTAGGAACAACACTGTGGTAACCACTCTAAGTTTCCTTTTTGCCTCATATATAACAGACTTAACATATAAAGAAGCCAACAACTAGGAATACCAGTAGGTACGTACACAAAAAGCCCCAACAAAAGCCTGCTCTCTCTAGCCAAAGGACCAGGAAAAGGGCAGCCTAGCAAAACAAAAAACTTTTAGACAATAACCATTCAGAAAAAAACTGTGGCCTTAGCCCCACCTAGTCTTATAAAGGCTGAGTGGAAAACCTAGACTTTTACATTCCAGAGTCTATAATGAGGAACCATACCCATTCCCCAATCCTCCCAGCTATGATGGTGTCACGAAAGTCCAAGGAGGAAGCCAAGACCTTTCATTCCCAATAGGTGGTAAGAAGTCTCCCCTCCTCATACTATGAAGATCACATGGAGAGCCTAGATTTCCACTTGTACCCATCAGTATTGAAATGAACCTCCTTATCCTGCAGGAATGGCATCAGGGGAGGTCCAAAGGACAGTAAGGACTTTCACTAATGCCCAGCTGTAAGGAGATTACACCCTTTCCCTATCATGTAAGTGGAGGCCAACTGGGTATAAGTAATGAAGCATTCCTATCCTTTCTGGCTAGGGAGGTTATCAGAGGAGGCCTACTGGGGAAATATACATCCCACCCAGACCCAGAAGTAACAAAGAATCTTCATCTTGGGTGTCAACAAAAAACCCGGCAATACATTCTCACCTGGCAATAACAGTGATGCTCCTGTCCCCTGCCTCTACCAGAGTGGTATCAATAAAATATAGTTAAAGTAAAAAATTAAAAAAAAGATTCAGGGCTTTATAATATAATACCTAAATGTCCATGTCTCAATAAAAAAATCACTCATCATATCTAAAAACAGAAAGATCCCCTACTGAAAGAAAAAGACAATAAGTCCTAACACTGAGATGAAAAAGGTGTTAGAATTATGGGACAAAATTTTAAAGCAGCCATGATAAAAATGCTTCATTGAGCAATTATGAATATGAGTGAAACATATGAAAAGATAGCCTCACCTAAGAAATGGATAGTCTAAGCAAAACTGTTAGAATTGAAAAATATAATAATCAAAGCAAAAAGCTCAATAGACAGGATTGATAGCAGAATGGAAAAGACAGAAGAAAAAATAACTAAATTAGAGGATAAAATAATAAAAATTATCCAATCTGAGCAAAAGAGAGAAAACAGACTGTTAAAAAAAAAAGAAGAGAGCCTCAGGGGCCTGTGGGACATCTAACATTCATGTCATTGGACTCAATGAAGGAGAGGAGAAAGAGGGCAGGGCTAAAAAAAAGTACTTGAAATAATGGTAGAAAACTTCTCAATTAGCAAAAGACAAAAGCTACAGATTCAAGCAGCTAACTCAAACAGAATAAAATAAAAATATCCATGCTAGGACACATCATAAGTTTTGAAAACTAATACAAATTAAAAATCTTAAAAAAGAGGCACCTGGTTGGCTCAGTGGGTGAGTGAGCTCAGGGTCATGAGTTTAAGCCCCAGGTTGGGTGTGGAGATTAGTTAAAAATAAAAAATCTTGTAAAAAAAATCTTGAAAGTAGCCAGAAAAAAAACACATGATCTGTAGGAGGAAAAACTAATGAATAACAGTGACTTATAAGAAACCATGAAGGATAAAAGGATGTGGCATGAAAGTTTTCAAGCACTGAAAGAAAAGAACTGTAAACCCAGAATTTTACATGAGTAAATACATTCTTTTATCTATCAATACATCTATCTAGCTGAGCAAGACATTCTCAGGTAAAAGAAAAATAAGAGATCTGTCACCAGCAGATCTACTCTAAAAGTGTGACTAAAATAAGTTCTCAAAACAGAAAGGAAGTGATAGGATGAAAGAGGGAAAGAAAACAACAACCTTGGAACAATCAAAAAGGAAGAAAGACTATGGTAAGCAAAAATATTGGTAAATATAACAGGCTTTTCTTCTCCTCTTACATTTTATAAATTATGTGTAATAGTTACAGAAAAAGTTGTAAAACTGTGGTTCTAAATGTATGAGGAGGAAATATTTAAGATAATTATGTTATAGATGGGTAAGGGTAATTCTCTATTTCCCTCCAACTGCTACAATGATGACATCAATAAGCTGACCTGTTGTGTATAAATAATGTAATACCTACAGCAACCACTAAAAAGCTACACAAAAAGATACATTCAAATCCAATATACATATATCAAAATGGAACTCTAAAAACTGTTCAAGAACCCACAGGAAGGTAGAAAAAGAAAAACAGAAATGAAAAACAGAATAAACACAAAACAGAAATAAAATGGCAGACTTAAACCCAAACATATCAGTAGGATCTAACTATATCAATTAAAAGAAAAATTGGCAGAGTTGATTTAAAAATATGACCCAAAGTGCCTGAGTGGCTCAGTTGGTTAAGCATCTGCCTTCAGTTCAGGCCCCTGGGATTGAACTCTCGCATCGGGCTCCCTGCTCAGCAGGAAGTCTGCTTTTCCCTCTCTTTCTGTCCCTCCCACTACTTGTGCTTGCATGTACTCTCTCGCAAATAAATAAAATCTTAAAAAAGAAAGAACAAAAAACAAAAATAACCAGGACCCAATTATATATCGTCCAATAAGAAACTCAATTCAAATGTAACAATATAAGCAGACCAAAAGTAAAAGGATAAAAAAAGAAATATCATGTACACATTTAAAAAAGCAAGAGTGACTATTTAATATCAGATAAAGTAGACAGCAGAGCAATGAGAATTACTGGAGACTGAGAGGGATACTATGTAATGATTAAATGGTCAATTCACCAAGAAGACAGAGCAATCTTTTTTTTTTGTTTTTTTAAAAGATTTATTTATTTATTTGACAGAGAGAGACACGGCAAGAGAGTGAACACAAGCAGGGGGACTGGGGGAGGGAGAAGCAAGCTTCCTGCTGAACAGAGAGCCCCATGTGAAGCTCAATCCCAGGACCCTGGGATCATGACCTGAGCCGAAGGCAGACGCTTAATGACTGAGCCACCAAGGTGCCCCAAGACATAGCAATCTTAAATGTACATGCACCAAACAAAAGAGCTGCACAATATGTGAAGCAAAATTGATAGAACTAAAAGGACAAATAGACAAAACCACAATTATAGTTGGAGACTCAATACTCCTTTCTCAAAAATAAGTAGAATGACTAGGCATAAAATTTGAAAGGATATAGAAGAACCATTAGCCAGCAGAACCTAATCAATATTTTTATAACATTCCTGCTATGGACCAAATTATGTCCCCCAAACACACATACACTGAAGCCCCAACCTCCAGTTTTATATATTTGAATATGAGGCCTTTAGAAGGTAATCTGGTTTAGATTAGGTCATCAGAGTGTGGCCTTCATGATGGCATTAGTATCCCTATAAGAAGAGATACCAGAGATCTTCCTTTCTCTCTCCCTCTTGCCCATGAGAGGACATACTAAGAAGGTAACTGTCTGTAAACCAGGAAGAAAATCCTCACTAGAGAATCAAATTAGGTGGCACTTTGGTCTTGCTCTTGGACGTTCTAGCCTCCAGAACTATAATAAATAAATTCCTATTCTTTAAGCTACCAATACCTCAAGCTAATAAAAATCTACATAACACGAATTGAGTACAACTTTTTCTCAAGTGCCAATCAACATACACTAAGACAGATCATATCTTAGCCATAAATAAGACCTCAAAAATATAAATGAACTGAAATCATAACATGTTCTCTGACTACAATGGCATCAAACTAGGATCAACAACAGAAAGACAACAGGAAAATCTACCAACACTTGTAACAAAACAATACATGCCCATCTACAAAATCCACATGGGTCAAAGATGAAGTCTCAGGTGAAATTAAAAAAATATACTTAACATAAAAAGGAAAATGTAACATCAAAGCTTGTGTAGCACAGATAAAGCAATGCTGAGAGAGAAATTTATAACACTAAATGCATATCCTAGAAAAAAGAAAAAAAGCCTCAAATCAATTATATAAGCTCCAACATAAAGAACCTGGAAAAAGAGCAAAATAAACTCAAAGCAAACAGAAAAATATATACAGATAAGAGCAGAAATCAATGACATTAAAAACAGAAAATAACAATTGCTGCGTCATATGGTAGCTCTATTTTTACACTACTGGGTATTTACCCCAAAGATAAAAGTGTAGGGATCTGAACATCCCCGATGTTTATAGCAGCAATGTCCACAATAGCCAAACTATGGAAAGAGCCAAGATGTCCATCGAAAGATGAATGGATAAAGCATATGTGGTGTAGGGCGCCTGGGTGGCTCAGTTGGTTAAGTGACTGCCTTTGGCTCAGGTCATGATCCTGGAGTCCTGGGATCAAGTCCCACATCGGGCTCCCTGCTCAGCGGGGAGTCTGTGTCTCCCTCTGAACCTCTTCCCTCTAGTGCTCTCTATCTCTCATTCTCTCTCTCCCAAATTAAATAAATAAATAAAATCTTTAAAGAATATGTGGTGTATATATACAGTGGAATATTATGCAGCCATCAAAAGGAATGAAATCTTGCCATGAGAGGGAACTGGAGGGTATTATGCTGAGCGAAGTAAGTCAGTCAAAGAAAGACATGTACCATATGACCTCACTGATACAAGGAATTCTTAATCTCAGGAAACAAACTGAGGGTCGCTGGACTGGTGGGGGGTGGGAGGGATGGAGTGGCTGGGTGATAGACACTGGGGAGGGTATGTGCTATGGTGAGCACTGTGAATTATGTAAGACTTGAATCACAGACCTGTAGCTCTGAAACAAATAATACATTATATGTTAAAAAATAATAATAAGAAGAAGATAGCAGGAAGGGAAAAATGAAGGGGGGGAATCGGAGGGGGAGATGAACCATGAGAGACTATGGACTCTGAGAAACAAACTGAGGGTTCCAGAGGGGAGGGGGGTAAGGGGATGGGTTAGCCTGGTGATGGGTATTAAAGAGGGCACGAACTGCACGGAGCACTGGGTGTTATATGCAAACAATGAATCATGGAACACTACATCAAAAACTAATGATGTAATGTATGGTGATTAACATAACATAATAATAATTTTTTAAAAATTAAAAAAATAAAAACAGAAAATAACAGAAAATCAATGAAACAACTGATCTTTGAAAAGCTAATGAAAAGTTGATAAAGCACTCGCAGGGCTGTCAAAGAAATAAAACAAAAGACAGTAATGACCAATATTAGGAATAAAAAAGGAAATATCATTACTAACATAGTAGACATCAAAAGGGTAATAAGAAAACACTACAAATAATTCTACTTACATAAACTTGACAACTTAGAAAAAAATGAATCAATTCCTAGAAAAGCACTAACTACCACTACTTATCCAATATGAAATAAATCATTTGAATAGCCCTATAACTTTTAAGGATATTTAATCCATAACTTTAAAATGGCCAAAAATAAGTAAATAAATCTCCAAGCCTAGATGATTTGATTAGAGAATTTTATCAAACATTTAAAAAAAGTTAACACCAATTCTACATACACTCTTCCAAAAAACAGGAGAGAAAGTACTTTGGGTTTTATTTCATGAAGTTAGCATTACCTTGATACCAAAACCAGACAAAGACAATACACAAAAAACAACTATACACCAATATCCCTCATCCATATATATATTAAAATCCTTTTCAAAAAATTACCAAATACAATTAAATTTAGCAACATATAAAATGAATTATCACCATAACTGACCAAGTAGAGTTGATTCCAGGGATACAAGGCAGGTTCAATAATCAAAAATCAATATAATCCACCATAATATTAATAGGCTAAAGAAGAAAAATCACAAGACCACATCAAGTCTGTGTAGTATTGGTGGAGGGATAAACACATAGAACCCAGAAACAGACTGATACAAATATGCCCACTTTATTTTTAATAAGAGCACAAAGGCATTTCAATAGAGGAATGATAGTCTTTTTAAAAAATGCAAATGATGCTGGAACAATTGGACATTCCTAGGTAAAAAAGAAAAAAGGAGTAAGAACTTCAACCTTACTCTCATCAAACCTTATACAAGATTAATTCAAAATGAATCGTAAAATTAAATATAAAGCATAAAATTACACAACTATTGGAAAACAAGCTGTTGAAGAAAATGTTAAGGATCTAGGGTTAGGCAAAAAGTTATCTGACTTTATACCAAAGGTACAACCCATAAAAGGAAAAACTGTTAAATTGAATTTCATCAAAATTAAAAATTTCTTCTCTGTGAAAGATTCTGTTAAGAGGATACAAAGACAAGCTATAGACAAGGACAACATATTTGCAAAACACATATCTGACAAAGGACTAGTTATTTAGAATTAAAAACTACCAAGAAATCAACAATAAAAAAAAAAACCCAAGTAAAAATGAGCCAAAAACATGAAGAGTCACTTCACTGAAGAGAATTTACAGATAGCAAATAAGCAAATGAAAAGTTCCAACATCATTCATTATCCACTAGGAAATGCAAATTAAAACCACAATGAGATACCACTATAAGGCAATCAGAGTACCCAAAATAAAAAATAATGGTAACACCAAATGCTAGCAAAGATGCAGACAAACTGTATCACTCATACATTGCTGGTAGGAAAGTAAAATGATACCGGACGCTGGCAAACAGTCTTGCAATTTCTTTGAAATCTAAACGGCAAGTACCTGCCAACTGTACTACTGGGCATTCATCCAAGATAAATAAAAGCTTTTGTTCACACAAAAACCTGAAGAGACCCTTTTTGTTGTTGTTCATTGCATGTGCTTTAGATGTTTCATCTAAAGTGGGATCTTGTCTAATCCAAGGTCACAATGATTTACAACTATGTTTTCTTCTAAGTTTTTTAGTTTTAGCTCTTACATACAAGTCTTTGATCCATTTCCAATTAGTTTTTATATATGGTGTGAAGTATGGATCCAAATTCATTCTTTTGCATATAGATATCCAGTTGCCCCAGCACCATTTGTTGAAAAAAACTATCCTTTTTCTATTGAACTGTCTTTGCACCTTCATCAAAATCAACTACCATAGATGTATGGACTTATTTCTGGATTGTCAATTTTATTCTATTGATCTCTATATCTGTTCTTAAGCCAATAACACACTATTTAATTATTGTAGCATATTACTCTACATATAATAAGCATAGTACTGTACTAAATTTTGAAAATGAATGTGTGAACCCAACTTTCTTCTTTCTCAGGGCTGTTGTGGCTATTCTGAATCCCTTGCATTTCCATATGAATTTTATGATCAGCTTGTCAAACTCTGCAAAAAGACAGTTGGACTTTTTATATAGATTACACTGATCACAGGAAATCATTACATTATTGTATGTCTTCACTAGAATCAATGCTGACGATTTTACCCTGGTTTTCAAGAACAATTAAGCCAATAATCTGGGTTTAAGATACTGTCCTACTGACTCAAATCTGCAGTCTAGCATTTCACCAGCAGTAAAGTAAGTACTTAATGCTTCCATATTTTAAACAAATTCCATAATATTTCACATGGTAGTGCTAGAGTACTCAAGACAAGGACAGTGGTCTCTTTTCATATCCAAGGACATTTTAGAGAAATGACAAGGCCTGGAACCTAAAGGAATAATGCCTAAGTGAGGAATATGTGGTGGTTTAATGCACAAGCACTTACATGCATCTAACCTTACTAAATACCAGATAACTTCCCCTTACATTGAGGTATATGTGTTATTAAGATTGTTTGCAGAATTTTGAGAATAGAGAGAAAATAACTTCTTCAAAAGTCAAATACAAAAGAAAGTCTATACTAAAGGAAATACATAATGTACCCAGCCCAAGGTTCTGTCTACAACAATGGTACATAAAAACAGTTAAGAGATGAATTTGGAAATTATCTTAATAAACCATTAAAAAAGAAACAAACATTGTGCCTAGAATACAGTAAATGTTCAATTCTTTCCATTTTAACCTACTTTCCCAATGCAAGTGATTAAATCATTGCACTTACTTGAAATTCACAAATATGTTAATTTACTATCCACTAGTTATTTGATTTTCTGGCAACAGCAAGCAACTTAGAAACTCAAAAATATTCCTAATGTGATTTACATTTTATTGGCAAATGGAATATATGATGTTCTAAGAATTAAAAATATTTTACTGGCACAACACACTCTCAGAAAATTAAGTTAGTCTATGATTAGCTAATGAATAAATTAATATTAGGGGACTATTACCAATAGAATATACACCAATTGGATTCTTGCAAGGTGTTACCTCAAGATTCATTTAAAAGGGCTAAAAGCAACATTTCTTGGGATATAGCTAGTAGTAATGTGATTTGTTAAATAAATCAAGCTTACTAGAAAAAACGATGGGTTTGGACTAAGTGATTTATAACCCACCATGGAATCCAAAAAATGAGGTTGTAATGGATGTTCATGAATTGTTCAGTAGGGTAAAAATTCATAAAATGAAGCACAATGGATGAATAGTTGCTTCTATAATAACTCAGTAACTGGAAGATCCAAAATGACTTAAAAAGATGAAGTAACATAAATAACAAAAATTATATTGAAAAATATGAAAACTAAAAGCTTCTCAAACTAAGTGGTGTTATGATGGTTACTTAGCTGATATTTTAATGATAGCTTTCTTTATTGGAAAAGCCAAGAGAATAGAACATAAACTATAAAAAAAAAACCTTGAAAAAAATCACATTTAAATTTTTTGCTTCTATGGTCTTCTTTAAATAGCAAATAAAAGATTTAACAAAGTTAAAAAAGGAAATAATGCTGTTAAATGTAAAGTTCTTTTTAGGAGTCAATGTTTCAAAAACTTATCTTTCCATTTGGGCATATATCTACATTACTAAGTTATTAAATACTAAAGTATTCCTTTATGCTTCCCAATAACCAAAACAATTCAAGATTGGGTTTGAGATTAAAGAGTTTTGGCTTAAAGAGTTCAAAGGTAGCCCTGAGGAGTAGGAATATCCTTATATAAATGAAGAGGGGGAAACATTAAGATTAAAATACCTAATTTAAACTTGGAGAGGTTGAGAAGACTACTTGCAGGGGGGCAAAGCAAGATGGCAGAGGAGTAGGAGACCTGAATTTCATCTGGTCCCAGGAATCCAGCTGGATAGGGATCAAACCATTCTGAACACCTACAAACACAACAGGAGATCAAAGAAAAGAATAGCAACAACTCTCTGAACAGAAAAGTGACCCCTTTCTGGAAGATAGGACGTGTGAAGAAATGAATCCGAGGCAATATTCAGGAGGATAGACGGCGGGGAAGGGGGCCTCCGTTGGCCGCTTCTGGCAAGTGATAGAGCAGAGAGCACAAAATCGGAACTTTTAGATCTTGGCTCCGCTGAGGGATGTCACTACAGTGGCTAAGCGGGGGGTGGAATCCTCGCAGGACAGTGTGCTATCAGGACCCTCAGGGTCACAAAAAGGCTGGGGGTACCTAAATGCGGCAGAGCTTCTGGATATCGGAGCAGGTAAGACGGCTGCAGGGACGGAGCCAGGCATGGGCTCTCAGCTCGGGGTTGCCATAAACTGTGATCCGCAGCACAGTCGGGCCACTGCTCCTCCAGCAGGGACCCAACAAGCGGCAGATCCAGGGAGACTCCCCTTCCTCCCCCAGAAGGAGCAGCGTGGGAGCGCACCACAGGGATCTGCTGGGTTTGGAGACTCCACACGGGGTCGGGTACCAAAGATAGAAACGCTCGGTCACAGGCCGGGTGAGCATGGAATGCGGCCACAGACCGGAGAGACGGGAATGACTGACTGCTTTTCTCTGGGGGTGCACTGAGGAGCGGGACCCTGAGTTCTCGGCTCCTCGGGGACGGAGATTGAGAGGCTGCCCTTTTCACTATCCTCCTCCAAAGCTGTATGGAAAGCTTGCAAACAACAAAAGCTCCCGAGAGCAAACCCAAGCAGATTACTGAGTCTGGCCCGGCGAGGGCAGGGCAATTCCGCCTCCAGCAAAAACATTTGGGAACCACGGTAACAGGCTCCTCCCACAGAAGATCAGCAAGAACATCCAGTCAAGACCAAGTTTACCGATCAATGAGAACGGGAGAACTCCAGCGCTACAGGAATACTGCACATAGAATTCATGGCTTTTTGCCAATAATTCTTTAGTCTTTCAAAGTTAATTTTTTTAACATTATTGTTTTTTAATTTTTCTTTTTCCCTTTTTCAACCAACATCTTATCAATCCCCTTTTAAAAAAAAAATCTTTATTTTTCATTTTTAGAGTCATTTTCTATTCTTTCAGAGCAGTTACCCTTATTTTTGGCATATATATAAGTTGTTCTCTCTTTAAAATTTTGAGATGCAATTTTTTCTAACAGATCAAAATATACCCTAAAACTATACTGTATGGCTTTGTTCTCCTCTCCTGCCTGATCACATTCTCTCCCCTTTTGTTTCCTTTTTTTCTTTAAATCCTCTTCTTTCTTTTTTAAAACAAGTTCTTATCAAATCCTTTTATAACATTTTTTATAATTTTCATCTTTACAGTCATCTTCCATCCCTTCATCATATCAACCCTTAATTTTGTACATATATAAATCTTTCTTTCTTTAAAATTTGAGAAGCACTTTCTACTAACAGACCAAAATACACCCAAAATCTACTGTGTGGCACTGATCTATGCACCAGCCTGATCATATTTCATCATATTATTTTTTTGTTTTATTCTGTTTTCTTTTTATCTTTTTCTTTTTTTTTTATTGTATTTCTTTTTTCTTTCATTCTCTTTCTATTCCCCTGGTTTCAAATCCTTTCTGATTTGTTTAGAGTATATTTTCATTGTTACCCTGTTAACATTTTGTTCTCTCCTTCATCTATTCTCCTCTGGACAAAATGACCAGATGAAAAAAATCACCTCAACAAAAAGAACAAGATGTAGTACTGACTGCCAGGGACCTACTCAATACAGACATTAGTACGATGTCAGACTAGAGTTCAGAATAATGATTTTAAAGATACTAGCTAGACTTGAAAAAAGCATGGAAGTTTAATTAGAGAAACCATTTCTGGAGAAATAAAAGAACTAAAATCTAACCAAGTCGAAATCAAAAAGGCTATTAATGAGGTGCAAACAAAAGGGGACACTAACTGCTAGGATAAATGAGGAACAAGAGAGAATCAGTGATATAGAAGACCAAATGATGGAAAATAAAGAAGATGAGAAAAAGGGAGATAAACAACTATGGGATCACGAGGGCAGAATTTGAGAGATAAGCGATACCATAAGACAAAACAACATTACAATAATTGGGATCCCAGAAGAAGAAGAAAGAGAGAGAGGAGCAGAAGGTATATTGGAGCAAATTATAGCAGAGAGCTTCCCTAATTTGGGGAAGGAAACAGGCATCCAAATCCAGGAGGCACAGAGAACCCCTCTCAAAATCAATAAAAATAGGTCAACACCCCGATATCTAATAGTAAAACCTGCGGGTCTCAGAGACAAAGAGAAAATCCTGAAAGCAGCTCGGAAGAAGAGATATGTAACCTACAATGGTAGAAACATTAGACTGCCAACAGACTTATCCACAGAGACCTGGCAGGTCAGAAAGGACTGGCATGATATATTGAGAGCACTAAATGAGAAAAATATGCAGCCAAGAAGCCTATATCCATCTAGGCTGTCATTGAAAATAGAGAGATCAAAATCTTCCAGGACAAACAAAAACTAAAGGAATTGGCAAACCCGAAACCAGCCCTACAAGAAATATAGAAAGGGGTCCTCTAAGCAAAGAAAGAGTCTAAAAGCAGCATGGAACAGAAAGGAACAAAAACAATATACAGTAACAGTCACCTTACAGGCAATACAATGGCGCTAAATTCATATCTTTAAATAGTTACCCTGAATGTAAATGGGCTAAATGCCCCAATCAAAAGACACAGGCTATCAGATTGGATTAAAAAAACAAGACCCATCGATATGCTGTCTGCAAGAGACTCATTTTAGAACCAAAGACACCCCCAGATTGAAAGTGAGGGGTGGAAAACCATTTACCATGCTAATGGACACCAAAAGAAAGCTGGGGTGGCAATCCTTATATCAGACAAATTAGATTTTAAAACAAAGACTGTAATAAGAGATGAGGAAGGACACTATATCCTACTTAAAGGGTCTATCCAACAAGAAGATCTAACAATTGTAAATATCTATGCCGCTAACATAGGAGCAGCCAATTATATAAGGCAATTAATAACAAAAGCAAAGAAACACATTGATAACAATACAATAATAGTGGGGGCCTTTAACTCCCCCTCACTGAAATGGACAGATCATCTAAGCAAAAGATCAACAAAGAAATAAATTCCTTAAACAACACACTTGACCAAATACACTTCACAGACATATTCAAAATATTCCATCACAAAGCAACGGGACACACATTCTTCTCTAGTGCCCATGGAATATTCTACAGAATAGATCACATCCTAGGTCACAAAACAGGTCTCAACCGGTACCAAAAGACTGGGATCATTCCCTGCATATTCTCAGACCACAATGCTTTGAAACTAGAACTCAATCACAAGAGGAAAGTCAGAAAGAACTCAAATACATGGAGGTTAAAGAGCATCCTACGAAAGAATGAATGGAACAACCAAGAAATTAAAGAAGAAATAAAAAAATATCATGGAAAAAAATGAAAATGAAAACACAACTATTCAAAATTTTTGGGATGCAGCAAAGGCAGTCCTGAAAGGAAAATATATAGCAATACAAGCCTTTGTCAAGAAACAAGAAAGGTCTCAAATACACAACGTAACCCTACACCTAAAGGAGCTAGAGAAAGAACACAAATAAAACCTAAACCCAGCAGGAGAGGAGAAATAATAAAGATCAGAGGAGAAATCAATGAAATAGAAACCAAAATAACAGTAGAACAGATCAACAAAACTAGGAGCTGGTTCTTTGAAAGAATTAACAAGATTGATAAACCCCTGGCCAGACTGATCAAAAAGAAAAGAGAAATGACCCAAATCAACAAAATCATGAATGAAAGAGGAGAGATCACAACCAACACCAAAGAAATACAAACTATTATAAGAACATAGTATAAGCAACTCTATGCCAGCAAATAGATAACCTGGAAGAAATGGATGCATTCCTAGAGATGTATCAACTACCAAAACTGAACCAGGAAGACATAGAAAACCTGAAAAGACCTATAACCACTAAGGAAATTGAAGCAGTCATCAAAAATCTCCGAACAAACAAAAGTCCAGGGCCAGATGGCTTCCTGGGGAAATTCTAACAAACATTTAAAGAAGAATGAATACTTATTCTCCTGATACTCTTCCAAAAAATAGAAATGGAAGGAAAACTTCCAAACTCGTTTTATGAGGCCACCATTCCCTTGATCCCAAAACCAGACAAAGACCCCATCAAAAAGGAGAATTACAGACCAATATCCTTGAGGAACATGGATACAAAAATTCTCACCAAAATACTAGCCAATAGGATCCAACAGCAGATTAAAAGGATTATTCACCACAACCAAGTGGGATTTATCCCTAGGCTGCAAGGTTGCAAATTATAGCAGATACAATACATTAACAAAAGAAAGAACAAGAATCATATGATCCTCTCAATAGATGCAGAGAAAGCATTTGACAAAGTACAGCAGCCTTTCTTGATCAAAACTCTTCAGAGTATAAGGATAGAGGGTACATACCTACATATCATAAAAGCCATCTATGAAAAACCTACAGCGCATATCATTCTCAATGCGGAAAAACTGAGAGCTTTCTCCCTAAGGTCAGGAACGCGGCAGGGATGTCCACTATCACCACTGCTATTCAACATAGTATTAGAAGTCCTAGCCACAGCAATCAGACAACAAAAAGAAATCAAAGGCATCCAAATCGGCCAAGAAGAAGTTAAACTCTCAGTCTTTCCAGATGATATGGTACTTTATGTGGAAAACCCAAAAGACTCAACCCCAAAACTCCTAGAACTCATACAGGAATTCAGTCAAGTGACAGGATATAAAATCAATGCACAGAAATCAGTGGCATTCCTATACACCAACAACAAGACAGGGGAGAGAGAAATTAAGGAGTTGATCCCATTTACAATTGCACCCAAAACCGTAAGATACCTAGGAATAAATCTAACCAAAGAGACAAAGGATCTGTACTCAGAAAACTATAAAATATCCATGAAAGAAATTGAGGAAGACACAACAAAATGGAAAAACGTTCCACGCTCATTGAGTGGAAGAACAAACATTGTGAAGATGTCAATGTTACCTAGAGCAATCTACAGATTCAATGCAATCCTCATCAAAATACCATCCACTTTCTTCAAAGAAATGGAACAAATAATCCTAAAATTTGTATGGCATTAGAAAAGACCCCGAATAGCCAGAGGAATGTTGAAAAAGAAAAGCAAAGCCGGCGGCATCACAATTCCAGACTTCCAGCTCTATTACAAAGCTGTCGTCATCAAAACAGTATGGTACTGGCACAAAAACAGACACGTAGATCAATGGAACAGAATAGAGAGCCCAGAAATGGACCCTCAACTCTATGGTCAACTAATCTTCGACAAAGCAGGAAAGAATGTCCAATGGAAACAAGACAGTCTGTTCACCAAATGGTGTTGAGAAAATAGGACAGCCACATGCAGAAGAGTGAAACTGGACCATTTCCTTACACCACACACAAAAATAGACTCCAAATGGTTGAAAGACCTAAATGTGAGACAGGAATCCGTCAACATCCTAAAGGAGAGCACAGGCAGCATCCTCTTCGACCTCAGCCGCAGCAACTTCTTCCTAGAAACATCGCCAAAGGCAAGGGAAGCAAGGGCAAAAAGGAACTACTGGGACTTCATCAAGATAAAAAGCTTTTGCACAGCAAAAGAAACAGTCCACAAAACCAAAAGACAGCTGACAGAATGGGAGAAGATATTTGCAAATGATGTATCAGATAAAGGACTAGTATCCAAAATCTATAAAGAACTTATCAAACTCAACACCCAAAGAACAAATAACCCAATCAAGAAATGGACAGAAGATATGAACAGACATTTTTCCAAAGAAGACATCCAAATGGCCAACAGACACATGAAAAAGTGCTCAACATCATCAGCATCGGGGAAATCCAAATCAAAACCTCAATGAGATACCACCTCACACCAGTCAGAATGGCTCAAATTAACAAGTCAGGAAATGACAGATGTTGGCGGGGATGTGGAGAAAGGGGAACTCTCCTACACTGTTGGTGGGAATGCAAGCTGGTGCAACCACTCTGGAAAACAGTATGGAGGTTCCTCAAAAAGTTCAAAATAGAGCTACCATACAATCCAGCCATTGCACTACTGGGTATTTGCCACAAAGATACAAATGTAGGGATCTGAAGGGGTACGTGCACCCCAATGTTTATAGCAGCAATGTCCACAATAACCAAACTATGGAAAGAGCCAAGATGTCCATGGACAGATGAATAGATAAAGAAGATGTGGTGTATATATATATACTATGGAATATTATGCAGCCATCAAAAGGAATGAGATCTTGCCATTTTCAATGATGTGGATGGAACTGGAGAGTGTTATACTGAGTGAAATAAGCCAATCATAGAGACATGTATCATATGACCTCACTGATATGAGGAATTCTTAATCTCAGGAAACAAAGTGAGGGTTGCTGGAGTGGGGGTGGGGTGGGAGGGATGGGGTGGCTGGGTGATAGACATTGGGGAGGGTATGTGCTTTGGTGAGCGCTGTGAATTGTGCAAGACTGTTGAATCACAGATCTGTACCTCTGAAACAAATAATGCAATATATGTTAAGAAAAAAAAAAGAAGAAGATAGCAGGAGCGGAAGAATGAAGAGGGGTAAGCCTGATGGGGAGACGAACCATGAGAGACGATGGACTCTGAAAAACAAACTGAGGGTTCTAGAGGGGAGGTGGGTACGGGGATGGGTTAGCCTGGTGATGGGTATTAAGGAGGGCACATTCTGCATGGAGTACTGGGTGTTATGCACAAACAATGAATCATGAAACACTAAATCAGAAACTAATGATGTAATATATGGTGATTAACATAAAAGTAAAAAATTTAACGAAAAAAATAAATAAATAAAAAGCAAAAAAAAATAAAAAGACTACTTGGATATTTAACTTTGGGCGTTAAGAATTAGTACTACAATAGATAGGTACCAAAATTATATATTGAGGAAAATGCAATTTAATCAAATAAGAGGCTTTTTAAATGTATAGGAACTTGCTAAAAGAGACTGAACAGGAGAAAAGAGAATTACATAGTTCGAGATACCTTAGCAGAAACTGAAAGGAACATGTTGCTTGAGGAATATAGGGTCAATAAAAAACCAGGGGACCTGGTAATGGTTACTTAGGAAACATTTTAAAAGAGAATCATTGTAGGCTTAGAGCAATAGACTCCTTTACTAAAGCCTTGAAAAAGGTGAGGTTGCTGCTAGAATGGGGTTCAGATATGAAAGTAATGAGATCACTTTTTACAAAAAACTTCTGGGGTTTATCTAAGAAATACTAAATAATTAAAGAATTTGGACTAAAAGAGATACAGTAAACCTGGGGCTGAAAAGGGCAGATCGGCAAGGGACTGACTAAAACATTAAGCTGAATCAAACTTTAATGATTACTTAAAGATATCCTTAAAACTTACCAAAATTTCACCAAGATTATACACCCTGCTGTTATTTCAAAGATAAGGAAACTTTTTAAAACTTTAAAGTACAAAATGATATAGTTGAAACAACTTTCCATTTGGAGGCCAACCCCCTGGAATCCAGTTCTAGCTCTACTACCCAGTGATTTGTAATATTTAAGGTGTGTGTTGCGGGGAGAATCACAAAACCTTCTAAACTTTAACTTTCTCCTGTATAAAAGGCAGTAACATGTTCCCCGTGTGGCCTAAATAAAAACTATTCTGTAACTGTACAGAGCCACAGATTACAATTACTAAAGTACAGCTGAGCTTGGATGCTGAAGAGGGAGCCTCTGACCTCAAATACTACATGCATGCATATTGGGGGCCCGGAGGCAGAAGTCTTCTTTGATCAAGGTGCAGCTTAGAAGGGATGTGTGCAGTGTGGCAAGGAAAGGAAAAAACATTTATCAAGCCAGTCACTCTGGCCAAGGCTTTAGTGAGCACCAAGGAACCAGTCAGATTGTGCTCTTTTTCTGACTCCTGCTAAAGAGACTGCTGCACAGAGATAAAGAGAGGCAAAGTAAGTTAGAAGACAAAAGGCAGTATGAATACTTACAGGAGGAATTACTGTATACTATTTCAGGATGTCTGAAATTATGGGAACAGTTTAAGGATATAACAAGGATACTGTAGTAGTAAAGATCACATCCAACTAGGAACAGATAGTTCTGGGATAGAAAAAGAGTCCCTGATTAGTAGCAGCTCTACATTCTACCACCCATGTGTAAGTGCAGGCTACCAGCCTCCTACCACCATTGCCATCACCGAGCTAATGAGTGCCATGAGGCTCAGTTCTCCCGCAGTTTCAAAACAAACCCTTTTGGCACCAGATGTGACACATCCAAAATATGCTTGTGGAGATATGAGTTCAGAAATGTTTGGGGGGAAATGCTTAAAGTTCTTTTGGGGAATTGTAAAGTGATACACCATAGAAAATTAGGAGATCAATGTTAAATGTGTAAACCCACCATCCAAATCTAAATGGCAAACTTCATTTCCCATCCATTTGAATAAAACTGACCTGCCACAAATTAAGATTGATTTTGCATGCAAAAGATAGCAAGGAACATCACATAATGATCTTCTGAGTCTTGAAATAAAATCCTTAATGATTCAGTTTAAAAGGTTGGCACCTTGGTTACATGAAAACATGTTAGAGCCTCTGTGTTTTTTCACTGGAAACATTCCAATATCCTCACTTTCTAGGGTTAAAGGTAACATTTACCCAAGGTTCCTCCTGAGTTTACTACAGTTTTTGTAAACAAAAAAAACTCTACTCCAAATATTTTATACTGAAAATGTCAGTGGGTTCACACTGGAATATACTAAATGGTTATTAAAAAGCAGAGAAGTGGGTTGATAAATCATAAATACTGAAAAGGTACATTTTTAAAAATCACCTTTTCTAATTAGATCCACTTTCTTATAATTTGACTGATAATCTGGAGTGTTAAGAACTTAATTTGAATGATAGTTGAAATATAACTTCCTATTTATTTTCCTATTTTTAGTATTTGCCAGAATTTAATGCCTGAATTGAACTTTCCCACAAATCATTTCTCTACTCCACTGACTTCTTCCCTGATTGCTATTCTGCTCTATATTTCAAAATGCCTCATATATATCATAAAACTTATAGAAAAATGTGTATAAATTAGTTTCCTAACGTTAATAGAAAAATCCTCTTTGTTTCAATATTTGTTATTAACATACTCTGAAATGTATAAGTACACTTGCATTCTAGTGCTTACTTCTAATCAGGTATTCAAATGATCTGTATATATTAACTTCATTATTACAACAACTTTATAAAGTAGAAACTAATATTGTCTTCATTTTGTAGATGAGGAAACTGAGGCATGGGGATATTATACAGCTAGTGATCTGGAGCTAGATTTTAGTTTACTAAGTATCTTATATCAGCTTAATTTTTTGTGTATGATTAGTCCTTCTATTCAAAAAAAGTATATCCTCTTAACCAGTGTTTCCTAAACTGTTTCTGTAGTTCATTTAAGTCCCAATGATCTAAACTGACCTATAGTTGATAATCTTTAAATCTTGAATCCTTTAGTGTGAAATGGGTAAGACTAATTAATTGAACTATACTTTTTTTTTAATTCAAGTATAATTAACATATTGTGTTATATTAGTTTCGGGTGTACAATACACTGACTCAACAATTCTATATATTACTCAGTGCTCATCAAGACATGTATATTCTTGGGGCACTGGGGTGGCTCAGTCAGTTAAGAGTCTTGACTCTTGATTTCCGCTCAGGTAGTGACATCAGAGTCGTGAGATCAAGCCGCACTGGGCTCCATGCTGAGCATGAAGTCTCCTTAATATTCTCTCTCTCCCTCTCCCTCCTCCCCTCCCCACTTCCTCTCTAAAAAAAAAAAAAAAAAAGCAAGAAAGAGAGAAAGAAAAAGAAAAAGAAAGAAGAAAGAAAAAAAGAAAGAAAGAAAAAGAAAGAAAGAAAGAAAGGGAAAGAAAAGAAAAGAAAGAAAAAAGAAAGGTAGATCCCTATACTCTTGGGACACATGGTGGGCTCAGTCAGTATAGCATGCGACTCCTAAACTCAGCGGCATAAGTTCAGGCCCTATATTAGGTGTGGAGCCTACTTAAAAAAAAAAATAAATAAAAGATATGTGAATTCTTAATCCCCTTTATTTGACCCATCCCCTAACCACCTCTCCTCTAGCAACTCCTAGTTTCTTCTCTGTATTTAAGAGTTTTGTTTTTTTGGTCTCTTTTTATCTTTGTTTTGTTTTGTAAATTCCACATACGAGTGATATCATATGGTATTTGTCTTTCTCTGATTGACTTATTTCACTTAGCATTATACCTTCTAGGTCCATCCATGTTGTTGCAGATGGCAGGATCTCATTCTTTTTTATGGCTGAGTAATATTCCATCATATATATATATATATATATATATATATATATATATATATATCTCACATCTTCATTCATTCATTCATCAATCAATGGGACACTTGGGTTGCTTCCATATCTTGGCTGTTGTACATAATCCAGCAGTAAACATAGGAGTGTACATATCTTTTCAAATTAGTGTTTTTGTTTTCTTTGGGTAAATACCCAATAGCGGAATTACTGGATCATATGGTAATTCTATTTTTAATTTTTTGAGGAACCTGTATACTATTCTCTACAGTGGCTGCACCAATTTGCATTCCCACCAACAGCATACAAGGGTTCCTTTTTCTCCACATCCTCAATGACCCTTATTTCTTGTGTTTACTATACCATTCTGACAGGTGCAGAATGATACCCCATTGTGCTTTTAGTTTGCATTTCCCTGATGATTAGTGATGTTGACTATCTTTTCATGTGTCTGTTGGCCTGTGTAGGTTTTCTTTGGAAAAATGTCCATTCTGGTCCTCTGCCCATTTTTAAATCAAATTCTTTGTTTATTTGATGTTGAACTGTATAAATTATTTATATACTTTGGATATTAACCCCTCATCAGATATGCCACTTGAAATATCTTCTCCCATTCAGTAGGTTGCCTTTTTGTTGATGGTTTCCTTCACTGTGAAAAAGCTTTTTATTTTGGTGTAGTTCCAATAATTTAATTTTGGTTTTGGTTCCCTTACCCGAAGAGAAAAATATTTCTGTGACTAATGTCAAAATAATTACTAAGTTTTCTTCTAGGAATTTCATGGTTTCAGGACTCACATTCAGGTCTTTAATCCATTTTGAGTTTATTTTTGTGTACAGTATAAGAAACTGGTCCAGTTTCATTCTTTTGCACATAGCTGTCCAGTTTTCCCAATACCATTTGTTGAAGAAACTATCTTTTCTCCATTGTATATTCTTGCCTCCTTTGTTGCAGGTTAATTGACCATATAAGTGTGAGTTTATTTCTCATTTCTCTATTCTGTTCCATTGATCTATGTCTATTTTGTGCCAGTACTATACTGTTTTGATTACTATAGCTTTGTAATATATCTTGAAATATGCAATTGTGATACCACTGGCTTTGTTCAACTTTCTCAAGATTGCTTTGGCTATTGGGGTCTTTTATGGTTCCATACAAATATTAGGATTAATGTTCTAGTTCTGTGAAAAATGTCATTGGAATTTTGACAGGAATTGCATTAAATCTGTAGAATGCTTTGGGTAGTATGAACAGTATAACAATACTGGTTCTTCCAATCCATGAGCATGGAATATCTTTCCATTTGTTTGGGCCATTTTCAGTTTCTTTCATCAGTGTTTTATAGTTTTTGGAATATAGGTCTTTACTTCCTTGGTTAAGTTTATTCCTAGGTATTTTATTTTTGGTACAATTGAGCTAAACTTTTCAGTTAAAATATAACCTCCCAACATAAAATTTGGTGCAGTCAGTCACTAAAGCTATTTCGCTAACCTTAAGGAGTAAAGGAAACTCATACACCACTAACATCAGTCATAAGCTATTGTTGTTTATCAAGCCCACTAAACCAGAATGCAAGATGTCAATCACACCTCCTACAGAAAACAATAAATGTTAAGTTTTGTATGAAGGTTGTGAGTATCTGGTTAGGATTTAAAAAAATCAGCTTTACAACATGGAAGGGAATTTTTACATGCAATGAATATACATTTGGTATTTGGCAATTTTAATGTATTTGATCTTTCAAATGGTGTCTGTCATTTCAAAAAGGAAAAAGAGAAAGAGTTGGTTGAGCAGAAAGGCTAAACCTTGGACTGGAGGCCAATATGCATATACTGACACCATGGGAGGTTGGGAAAGATACCCTGTTTTCTCTTCCATCTGTTTTTGGGTACTGAAAACAGTCTCTTGCTTTAATTTTAAGTGAATTTCATCTGCATCATATATAGAAAAAGAGATGAAAATTAACATAGAAACCACAGTTGCAATCTAATACTTTGATTTTTATTCAAATTCCACACATTTAAATTAAAAAAAAAAACCGCTCAAAAATCAGCAAATTACCTTGAATGTAGCTCTGTGCTGCCATTATTATATTTGCTTCCTCTTTCCCAGACACCAAAGTCTGGTACGCGGTAAACTCTTTCTACACAAAATACAAGGTTTTGAATAAAAGAGACCTAAAAGAAAAGAAATGAAACATAAGGACACATGCAGTAACAGGATCTTTAAATACTGATAAGAGCAATTAGATTATCATTTGAAATCCAATTACACACTTGCTACCAACAGTTTCTTAATGTGTTCAAATTCTTGTGATTTTTTATATTGCTATAAATACTCTGTTATACCTGTTTTTTCTAATATAAAGCCTAAAGTGAGAACCTAATATACAGTACAAAAATAAAATTTAAATCCTGTCAATGTTTCAACTGTAATTTTTCAGCAGTGTATCTATTACTGTTCATGGAGACTGGATATCTTGAGAATTAAGAAAAATATAAAGCATTGTTTTATAATAGATAATATTTGTTATCTAAAATGTTCATATGAAATGTTAAATAAGTCTAAAACTTTGGAGATAAAAAGGTATTTCCCAGTTCTGAAATGAGTCAGTCCATTAACTGACTTAAGATTAACCTGGAGTCTTGAATCTATTAATCCTGGAATCTAATATTCTTCTGGTCTTTTCTACAGCTGTAGATACCCATTCTTATAAACTCAAAGCTATGACTGGAGATGAGCTCCAACCAACAGGCCAAGAGTCACAGTTTCCTTGTAAAGTTTTCAGACAACTGATGAAATTTAAACTCTCCAAAGTAACTACAGAAAGCAAAGATTATGGTCAGTTCTAATTTAAAAAAAAAAAAAACTGTTCATTTTATTAAAGACAATATCTTAACTGGACTACTGGTCTTAATTACAAGGTTTTAAATTAAGTCCCCATGTTTGGTTCAATATTGCAAACTGAGTATGTGCACTTGCCTATCTATCCTTCATCTCGAGATCCCTTCTGAAGTGACAATAGTATCTCCCACCTCCCCCCCATACACATAATTAATATAATGTATATACTTTTAAGAATGACACAAAAATAGGTGGGGGGTGCGCTAAATGGGTGATGGGCATTAAAGAGGGCACTTGTTGGGATGAGCACTGGGTGTTATATATAAGTAATGAATCACTAAATTCTATTCCTGAAACCAATACTATACTATATGTTAACTAACTTGAATTTAAATTTAAAAAAAAACCTCTTTACACAATTATAATAAATTATTGTATTTGAAAAAATAAAATCATTATAGTTAATGAGGTATACACAAAACAAAAAAAAATGACATATTAATAATACTAAAAAACAAAGGTAAGATTTCACCAGTACACCAGAAACTCTGCCAAATTATAATAGAAGAAAGCAATAGGAAAGAATTGTTTGAGAAATCAGAACAGAGGAAACCACAGCCTCTTAAAATGACTCTTCTTTGTTCTCTAGGATCTCTGGAAATCCAGTTTCTAAGCCCAGAGTCAACAAATACATTGCTTAAGAGTTGATCTGTAGAGCAGTCTTCCCAGATTCTCTCACAAAAGATGAATGGCTGGTACACTGGAATCCCTGACATTTCCACTCTGCATCTGAACAGAGATGTTTGCCCTTAGGGCCAAAAACAGCTGACATATTTCAGTGAAGAAAAAAGCAATTAGAGTCTTGGAGCCTCACAGAAATAGAACAGAGCATAAGATAATTTTAGATTTCCACAAAACACATATGTATCCTGTAACTTCCCTACCCAAGAATGAAGCATTACATACCTACAGTAAACTTATTACTTTGAATATTAGTGAGGCTCTCCCCAGCTTTCCCAGTTTCTCGCTAACTTGACTATATACCCTAAGGAAAACCTGCCTATAGAAAAATCCTGGTCCATTTTCACGAAACCTAGTATCTTTAGCTCATCTACGGTCTTTAGAGTTACTTAGATGCTATAATACATACAGAAAATACTTTATACATTGTCAAGTCTTCAAGTTTAAAGATATGAAAACATCTAAGTCCTCCTTCCTTTCATAACAAACTTTTCAAGTATATAATCCATATTCCTGTTCCTTCCTTCTCTTAGGAGGACTTTAGGACAGGGCTAGGCCCAAGTAAGGCAGTCTGCTCAGAATGCCTACATGGTATAATAAGTGGCTAGAAAGGCACTTCTGGCTCATAAGCCCTGTGAGGAAAACTAAAATGCCATTTACATTCTAGTTCCACAAGTAAGGAGTCTGCAAATTGCCATTCCACCCCATCCTAACAAGTAAAAAGCTGAACAGACTGAAAAATTGACAACTCTTCTTATATCCATAAGGCGGGGGTGGGGGGGGCGGTTAGACAGAGCATACTGCTGCCCTAAGACTGGAGAGACCCACAGTGAATACAGACAGCCATGGCTTCCTGGAGCAGAGACTCATGAGCAGAAGTCACCTTGGGAACCAGTGCCAGGGTAGTAAAACCTGAACTGTAACTGAACTGCTAGAAGCTCAGTTAAAAACTAAGAGTTAAAACTCCGAGAGTTAACATCTCCAGGAGGACCAAGTCATAAGGAGTTCAGGTTGAGATTTACCTGCAAAATATTGAGATTTACCTGCAAAAACTCCATCAGGTTCCCATAGAAAATGAGGAAAATCCCCCATGTCTTCCAGCAGGAGGAGGGGAAAAGAACTCATTTTGAAATACAAGTATACACGCTTTCTAAAAGTTCTTGCTACACTAGTTCACTTTTACAAAAGACCTACCTGTTTTCATTAACTGAAAGAAATCCAAAGAGGATTTTCACTTTTACATTTAAAAAAAAAGCCATTACTGTACTAATGCAGGTCTTTTTTTTTTTTTTAAAGATGTTATTTATTTGACAGAGAGAGCACAAGCAGGTCTTTCGAAAAAAAAAAAAGTGGTATAATGCAAACTTTTGTAAAGTGGGGGATAACCTTCACTTTACACATTAACGCTTACAAAAGGTTCCATAGGAACACTCTACTTTCAAATTGTGGGGGAAATCTCTATGTGGAAACACTTTTTCATAACAAGGTCTCAAATCACTGGAAAATGGTTAACCAGACCTTGACCTATTGGCCAATAGAACTTAACTGACCTGGGGAAGGGGAAATACCCAACTCCAGCCAGTTCTTCCAGATGAGGAACAGAAATATTCAACTCGAGCCTACTAGAGCTATCTTATCCTGCCTAAGGGGAGAGGGAAAAAAAATGAGATACACTTGTGAAGTTCATAGTCCAGAGGCACAGGCTAACTAAAAGACTAGACCTAATCATCGGATTACAGACACTTTGCATCCCTTCCCCTCATATCTCACCACATTTACCAAGGGCCTATTTACAACAGTTCCTTTATACTACATCATGTCCAGCTA
Organism: Callorhinus ursinus; assembly: GCF_003265705.2. Taxonomy (NCBI): domain Eukaryota; kingdom Metazoa; phylum Chordata; class Mammalia; order Carnivora; family Otariidae; genus Callorhinus; species Callorhinus ursinus. The sequence goes on from NW_027397118.1 coordinate 8,146,671, forward strand.
TCAAGAAAAAATTAAGAGCATATCAAAAAGAAAAAAAAACCTCACACAATTTGAAGAGACAAAGTAAACATCAGAACTATATGTGACAGAGATGTTGGAACTACCAGACTAAATTTAAAATAACTATGACTAATATGATATGGAATCTGTTGAATGAAGTAATAGTAAGCAAGAACACAGGGGCAATGTAATCAGAGACGGAAATCCAAAGACAAACTCCTCAAAAATGCTATATATAAAAAATACTATAAAAGAAATTAAAAATGTCTTTGATAAACTTATCAGAGATTCAACACAACTGAGGAAAAAATCTTGGCTAGAGGCTATATAAACAGAATCTTTGAAAACTGAAAAGCAAAGAGAACAAAACTGAAAAACACAGAACAGAATATTCAAGGGCTGTGAGACAACTGAAAAAGGTGTAATATATGTAATAGGCATACCAGGATGAGAAGAAAGAAAAAAAGGAACAGAAGAAATATTTCAAACAATAACAACTGAGAATTCCCCCAAATTAAGTCAGATACCAAACCATACATATAGGAAGTTCAGAGAAAACTAAGTAGGATAAATGTCCCCAAAAACTACACCTCAGAATATCATTTTCAAATAACAAAAAAATCAAGATAAAGAAAAAATCCAGAAAAAAGAAGAAACAATTACCATACCTACAGCAGAACAAGGCTAAAAATTACATTCAACCTCTTCTCAGAACCATCTAAGTGAGACTGGAATGAAATACTAGAAGTGCTGAGAGGGAAAAAAAAAAAAAAAAAACTATCAACCTAGAATCCTGTACCCTGCAAAATTATCCTTCAAGAGTGAAGGAGAAATAAAAACTTTTTCAAATAAATTGAGGAAATTTGTTGCCAGTAGACCTATCTTGCAAGAAATGTTAAGTTCTCTAGAGAGAAGAAAAATAATATCACAAACTCAGATTTGAATAAGTGAAGGTGAAATAAAATTTTTTGTTTTTATTACTCTTACTGGATTTAACAGATAACAGTTTGTTCAAAATAATAAATAGTAACAATGTAATTGATTATGTATGTTTATACCAACATATATCCTTATATATAAGTAAAGTTAATGACAGCAAAGATACAAGGAAGTAACTAGGGTTATTTTGTTATTATAAAACACCACACATGAAGTGGTGTAATGTTATCTGAAAGTGGACCTGGATTAGTTGTAAATGTATATTGCAAACTCCAGGGCAACAAGTTAAAAAAAGTAAAAAGAGGTCTAACTGATATGCTAAGAAAGGAGAGAAAATAGAATCATATAAAAAACTCAAATTTAAACCATAAAAGGCAAAAAAGAGTGGAATACAAAAATGGACAAACAGGACAACAAATAGAAAACAGTAACAAGTATGGTAGAGAGTACTCCAACTGTATCAACAATTACTTTGAATGTCAATGGTTTAAATGAACCAATTAAAAGACAGAGACTGTAAGAGTGGATCAAAAAACATGACCTAAATATATGTTGGCTATAAGAAACCAACTTTAAATATGAAGATACAAATTGATTACAAGTAAATGAATGGAGGAAAATATACCATGCTAATGCTAACCAAAAGAAAGCTGGAGTAGCTATTTAATTTCAGATAGAGCAGTGCTCGTTTCAGCAGCACATATAATAATTTCAGATAGAGCAGACTTCAAGTTAAGTAAAGTTACCAAGGATAAAGAAGGGAATGACATAATTATAAAGGAGTTAATTCTCCAACACCATCAATCAACTGGATACAACTGACATCTATAGACGAGTCCACCCAACAACATAAAACTACACATTCTTCCCAAGTTTACATGGAATATTCACCAAGAAAGAATATATTCTGAGCCAAAAAATATACCTTAATAAATGTAGAAGAATATATATCATACAATGTCTTCTCTCAGACCACAACAGGATTAAACTACAAGCCAGTAACAAAAAGATAACTAGAAAATCCCCCAAATATGTGGAGATTAAACAACATACTGCTAAAAAACACAAGCCAAAGAAAAAAATCTCAGAGAAATTTAAAAATATTTTGAGACAAATGAAAACACACTTTTCAAAATTTGTAGGATGCAGTGAAAGCAATCTGTACAGAAATTTATACCACTGAATACATATTTTAAAAAGAGATCTAAAATCAATAATCTAAGATTCTACCTTAGGAAAATTTGTAGTTATTAAATATATTAAGGGAGAGGCTTTAAGAGTACATAAGTTGTTTCTCTTCATATTTTCATCCAGTAATTTTAGCATTTATCAGTAAATCTTGTTTACAATAATTACTATAGTTCTTGCCTAAAGGTTATTTTCTATTTCTCTATTTACTTTTATTTATTAATTGGAATTCTACCGTAACAAATGTTTTATGTGACACTGTTGCAATGAACATCTTATTATGTTTCTAGGAGCTTCCCAGCCATTTTGACAACATGGTACACACAGAAATAATATTTGTACAACACACTGAAGTTACTGGACAAGACTCCTGGCAGCCAGAAGGTATTGTCCTGGGAGGTGACACAAACACCTTTAGAATGAAGGGCTCAGTTCTTCAGCCTATCTGTAACCTGTTTGTGGTATCCTAGCAGGAAAGCTCTGATCTAGGGTATATATCTGAAAGTTGAATTGCTAAATTGTAGACTAAGTGCACTTTTAACTTCACTAGATGTTATCAAAATGCCCTTCATAGTTTAAAAAAATTGGTGACCAAGTTCTGGCCAATAAAATTAGGCTGACGTCACTGGTTAAGGCTTCTAGAAACTGTTTTTAAAGACCCTCCTTCTTTCCCAATTCTTACTAGTGTCGACATGATACCTAGAAGAACAGCACCTTTATTACAATTATTTGGATAAATGTCCCATGTTTAAAGATGGCAGAATAGGAGAAAAGTAAGTCTATATCCTTGATGACATTGATCAGCTACTGTTAAAGCCCAGGACTTCCAACCTCCAAAAATGTTGGTGCATGAAATAAAACTTGTATCTGTTGAAACCACTCTTCTTTGGGTTTTCTATTACTTGTTGCCAAATGTAACTTAAATTATATATTATCCATGACTCATTTCCCACATTTTCATTTCTCCACCTTTCCTCTTTCTCTGCTCTCCCCCTGCCAGCTGGAGTTGGTTTGCAATTTAGGATCTTAAAACTTCTCTGCCCACTCAATCAAAAGTAGTGTATTTGTCATTCTCTATCAGACCATGCCATTTGAATTTGCTACATTGAATCTTATCTTTTTTCTATTTTAGTAAGCTTTTGCCAATTTTCCCAACTAAAATGTAATTTCTACAAGGCAAGGAGGTGTTTTGTCCGTCTTCATCATTCTGTATCCCTAGTGCCTAGAACAGTAATTTCTACACGACAACTCAACCAATTTGTTGAAGGAATGGTTAAATGACCTACAAACATTTTTAAAAGAATTTGATTTTTCATACTACCTCTGTCAAGTTTTATAAAATTATAGCAACCTCATAAAACTTATTGGGGAGCTTTTCCTGTTTTATCAGGAATTACCTCTTCCTTTAAGCTTTGGTAAGATTTGCCTATAAAACTAGCGGGAACAGTTCTTTTTCTGGAGAAGTTGAGGGGGAGGGGAAAGATTTCTTACCAATAATTTACTTTTGTCAAAGACTATAGATCATGCATTTCTGAGAGGGTGAAAACTGGTTCTCGGAAGCAAAAGAAAAGATCTTAGATATTACAATAGAGTGTGGCCCTGGAATGCTCAACTCTACCTTGACAAAAGCTTATTCCCTAATTTCTCACATTACAGAAAACTTACATAGTTTTCCCCCCTCTTGAGGGCAACAACAACAAAAATAATAAAAAGGTTAAGACCATAATATAGGTCTATTTTATTTTTCTATTTCTTAAGTTAGTATTAGTACCTGTATTAGTTTGTTAAAGCTGCCATAGCAACATACCCAAGACTGGTCTTTATTTTCTCATAGTTATGAAGGCCATATACCAAGATCAGGGTGTCAGCAGATTTGGTTTCTTCTAAGGCCTTTCTCTTTGACTTACAGGTGGGCCACACTCTGGCTACTTTGTCCTCATATGGTTGTCCCGCTGATCACATATGCCCCTGGTGTCTCTTTGTTCCAATTTCTTCCTCTTATAAGTACACCAGTCAGATTGTATTAAGGCTCACCATGTGGGCATGATTTAAACTTTACTATTTAAAGGACTTATCTCCAAATACATCAGCAACAATCCTATTTCCAAATAAGACCACATTTTGAGGTACAGGACCTTTGGGTTTTAACATATAAATTTGTAGAAGGTGGAAGGCGGGGGCACAAATCAGCTTATAACAGTAACTTATCTTTCCCCAGAACACATTCCATTTAGGATCATTTTGATATTTATTGTCAAATAATTTATTTGTAGTTATATTCTCCTTTTCATTCCTAATAACATTCATCTGTTTAAGTATTCCTTTTCTGCTGGGCAAATTTTGTTGAAGTTGGTTTAAATTATTAACCTTTAAAAAAATACAATTCTTGGTTTTGTTGACAATCTGTATTCTAACTTCACATTGTATATAATTATTTATATTTTTATCTTTATTACTTTCTTCCTTCTACTTGCTTTGTGTTTATTACAGTATTCTTTTTCTGAATTTAAAAACAGAACACTTAACTTGCTAGTTTTTCATCATAACTCTTTCCTAAAGCTAAAAATTGCCTACTAATAACACTTCACAGCTACATTTCACAAGTATTGGTACATAGTGTTTCACTGCCATTCCATATTATTTCTCAATTTCCATTTTCATTACTTCTTCAAAATCATAAAACAGAAGTGTATATGTTTAGTTTCCAAAACCAGGATACTTAGTGTGCACCTTTTACCTACTGACTTCTAAATTTAATGTGATCAGAGAAAATACTTGTTCTGTTATTCATTTAGTCTTTGTAGAATTTTGTTGAGACTAATTGTGCCATTCAAATAATCTACATCATAACTTTCATTTTTTTGTCTCCTTTATCATTTTATAAGGGAAATGTATTAAAAACCTCCTACCTATTCCATTAAATTTTTGTTTTATGTATTTTGAGGATATACTGTTAGGTCTGTACAGTACTATTTCATCTTCCCAGTGAAATGCTCCTTTAATTATTAAATAATGTTCCTTTTTATACATTTACCTTAAATACATGGGGTAAAAAAAGACTACTGTAAAAAGAAAACCCCCAAATACAATGGCATTTTAAGCTATAATTGATTTCTTGTACAGTATACTTTGTCTATGTGTGATATAGTCTTGTTTACTTATTTGTTTGTTTTAATGTGATCTTATCTCAGTTTTGAGGCTCTGGATGGAGACTGGTTACTTCCTCTTCCTGTATAAAGATTAAGTACTGATTAAGTTAATATCCCAGCCACTTCCCTTATTGGGTTCTCACACTCTATGCATTATGCACTTAACCTAACTACTTCAGGACTAGATACAATAAAAATAGAGACAGACCCTGGGGCCCATAGGAGTACTCAAATTAGCTGGTACACATGGAGACTACAAAACCTACTTAACTCCACCCTTCTCGTTATACATAAGCTGTCCCCTATAGTTGCAGCTTGTAACCCTGTCCTCACCTACAACCCCCAGTGTGGCCCTTCTTAGGGGCTTTCTCTCTCATTTAGAGGTATAAACAAAAGAGTTGTGCATTTCATCCATCTGAGTGTCACTATGTTGTTTCAAGCCATCAAAACAGGTTTTTTTCCTTCAAAAAAAAAACGTAAACCTTCTAAAACACAGACTGGCATGGCAGCTTAGTTCCACAATGTCATTTAGAGACCCAGGTTTCCTCTATCACTTGTTCTATAATTCCCCAGGGGTTTTCCAGGTCGTGGAAGGGGGCAGCAAGAGGGGAGAATTTATTTTTATCTACTCTCTGCAAGAGTCATGTTGGCATCAATTCAGATGATCAGTCACCACTTCTCCAAATATTGCCTTTCCTCAACTCTTTTTACTCTTTATTCTTATGAAGCATATTTGGGACCTTCTCATTCTATCCTCATTACTCTTAAACCTGCTTTCATATTTTCTTTTTACATCTCTGTTCTCCCAAAACTATTCTCCAGTTCATAAATTCCTTCTTCAACAATGTCCAATCTACTCTTTACCACTAATCTTTTAGTTGTTCCATAATCTTTATTTCTAATAATCATTTTTGGTTCTTTTTCATACATTCTCTTACCTTCTTTATCTCTATAAAATTAATATTTAACAATTTAAACATTTTTATTTTAGAGTCTCTTTCAAACAGTTCTATTATTTAAAATTCTTGGAGTATAAGCTTTCCTATCTGTTGTACTTGGTTGTTTTGAATAATTTCCTCATGTAATTTGTCCTTTGTAATTATTATTTGTATTATTTAACTCATTTCAATAAAGGTTTTCATTTGTGGATATGTACCTAAAAAGCATTTTATCTATGTTTTGACCATATATCATCATATGGCACAGGCTTAAAGTTTCAATTTAGGGTCCTAGACAACAATAGCTTCCTATTATCTGGGCCACTGGCCTGAGGTTTTTTTGTTCTCCTCCCAGAGAAGACAGTTCTTTTATAAGTTCGTGCATAGAATTCACATGTAACATCTCATCTTGAATGAGCCCAAGGCAACATCTCTTTTTCCAATGTGATCTTTTAAAAACTCAAACTCTTGGCCCATAAAATCCGTGGTACTGGGATTGCAAAACTGGACTCAATCCTCCACCCTTCTCCTCATCTACACCCTTTGAAATATGATTTTATAGTTCCTCCTAACAAGAGGTCAGACACATGATTTACTTCAGCCACCAGAATGTGGCAGAAGTGAGAGTGTACCAACTCTGAGCCTAGGCCTCAAGAGGCCTTACATGCATCTGTTCTCTCAGATCCCTAAATTTCCCTTGAGAATAATCCCAGCTCCTTTCTTGAGGATGATAGACCATATAGAGCAGAGATGGTTTATATCAGTCAATACCATCTTTAATTGGCTGTCAACCTGTCAACTAACCATAACATGCATGAGCGAGCTCAGCTGTTCTTGGCTAACCAAGCAGAATTGGCTAATCAGCAGAACTGACCAGCTCTTATATAGACCAGTAGGGAAAAAAAGTTGTAAATAAGACACTAAATTTGGGGGTATTTTGTTAAGAAACTGTAATAGCTAAATGATACAATATATCTGAATCTATGAGGTCCCTGAGCTTAACCATATCACCAGATCAAATGCTAATCTGCTAATTTTCTCATTATTTCTGGCATCTAGGAGGTTCCTTTTCTTTCATTTCCGCTTGGTTAGTTTTTTTTTTTAATAAATTTCGTTATACTTTACCTAATAGTATGTATTTTTGGAGTTAAATCAGCTTATTCAGTTGTATTATCACATTTACAGAAACATGACCAAATACCTCTCGTGACAAGTACCCAACTACCAGGCAGGCATCATGGGATATTAAATAACAATAAAGGAATTTCGGAACTAGAAAACAATATCCTCAAAGAGTATTATTCACAGATCAAATATTTAAATACTAACTTTAGCACCTCATCTTATCATCAGTGACTTCATTACCATGGCAGTTGAGAACCCACAACTAATAGTAACAAAATCAAAATGCACTAATGTTGCAAAGAAAGGGCTAAGAAACAATTAAAAATAGGTAAGTCACTAAAATGACTTTTTCTGTCACACTATGGGATATTAAAGACTCTTTTTATTCTTGACAAAACATATAGCAAGATTATATATCCTAAATGCTACTTAATTTCATGGAAAGAGAATTGTTTAAAATTTCAGTAACTTGCAGAAGATCTTGCCTTCTTACAATAATTTGGAATAATTCTGAAAGTTTAATTTTTTGCTGTAATTCAAGAATGATTATTCCAAATTTGCTTTGTAGCTAAACAGAATGAAATCTGAACATTTCATTAGTTTGACCAATGAAAATGAATTCTACTTCACAAGAAGTCATTTCATTCTCCAAATAGAAATATTTGTTACAAATGATATTTTCTCAGAAAACAAGAAATTACTTTGTACCACATCACACACTAAAAATTTTTAGACAGTAATTCAGCCATTCACTAAACTATTAGCATTTCCTGATTAAATAGAAAAAAAGACTGTATGTATATTTAACTTGTATATAACACTAAAGATTATAACTCTTTATTAAGCATAAACATATTTGAAAAATGATTATGAACAATTACTAATATTATTTTCCTATAACATGTAATATAGAAAAGTGAATCCATATTAAACAATGACCATTTTATATAGTTTAGATAATTTGTATATATTTCTGCAATAAGAGAAGTGTCTATTCCATCTTACTATGGCTCATGAAATTAACGGTATTTTTTAATCTATCAGTTTTATTTCAGTAATAACTAACATTTGGAAATACATCTTTTGGCAACACTATTCTATAATTAGGTAAAGAAATCTAAAGCAACATACTGTAGGCCTAATTTTTTTTTAATTCCCCAAATTATAACATTATCCTGCAATGGTAACCTATTTTAACAACAATTAAAAATCCATTTTAATCCTACTAAATATTATTTAAATTTCTCCATCTCCCTTATCTCCTATCAGCTACACACACACTGAAAGAAACAAACAAAATTCAATTCTTAAATTTCTAAGCATGTATAGGGAAACAGGAATAAATTTTTATTTTGGGAAATATTTTTAATTGGTTGGCAAAAATAGAACAAAACTACTATTTTTAAATATTTGGAGGCTGGATTGGAAAAGAGCTCAAGAGACCAACTATTCCAACCATATCTTTCTAGATGCATCCCTTCTAACATCTATTCTAAAATATTTACAATGATGTAAGCACTAAAAGGCCCTATTTTTCTAACAGTAACAAACCTGAATCCTCTCTCTGTCTGTAAATTCCACATAGATTATAGGACCCCAACCTAGATGCAATATTGGAAAAGAGACTGGTGCAATGGATGATGATACTTGAGTTTAATTCTTTCTATAACACATCAAAATCAAGATATCTCTTAAATAACACTAATACACTCTGAATTATGTTTAAAGTATCACCACAAGAGAAGGACAAATTTACCATTTGAGGTATGAGGAAAGGTTTCAGAAGGTGAACATTTCAAAAGACAGAGCATGGGATGGAGGGTATGGGGACTGAGAATGACAGCAATGGTTAGACAATGAATTTGATGACGGGACTATGCTCTAAAGAACAATCTATTCACAACACGGTAACATTTTATCTACTAAAAAAGCAGATTAATATTGTGTCCATATATACTGGCATACACATGATTGGCTTATGTGACACTGAATCTCTTATGAGACACTACCAGCAAAATAAAAAAAATGAGGTAAAATACACTTTCTTTCATCAGGAAAAGCTGGGTTTTGGGGTAAGCGAAAGGAGATGGGAGAATATCTAAAGGAAAATAATCTCCTGATTCTTCTACAAAATCATTGTATTACATTATGAAAATTCAATATACTGTAAATGACAGGCAAAAATAGGAAACAACCATATGCAGTAAAGGAGGTAGCCATTAGCCACATGTGTCTATTGAGTATTTGCCATGTATCTACCCAAATTAAAATGGACTTTCAGTGTAAAATATATACCAATTTTGAAGACTTAGGAAAAATGTAAAAACATCTCAATAATCATCTATATTACATATTAAATAAAGGTATCATATGTACATTGCATTAAATAAAATATATAAAAACTAATTTCATCTGCTTTTTTTAATGCAGCTACTGTAAATTGTCAAATACAGAAGTGGCTCACATTATATTTCTATTAAAGAAACCAACTGTAGAGACTGGAAAAAAATACATACTTCCCCAAACTGCATTCTTAGCACGAACTGCCTTATATAAGGTATAAGCAGGAGTTTGCTGAAGACTTTTGGGAAACCTTTTGAGGTTTCAGATTAAAAAAAAGGGGGGGGCGGAGGAGTAGGAGACCTGGATTTCGTCTGGTCACAGGAATTCAGCTGAATAGGGATTAAACCATTCTGAACACCTACGAACTCAACAAGAGATCGAAGAAGAGAGTAGCAATAACTCTCTGAACAGAAAAGTGACCACTTACTAGAAGGTAGGATGTGAGGAGAAGTGAATCTGAGCCGATATTTCAGAGGATAGATGGCGGGGGAGGGGGCCTCCATCGGCTGCTTCTGGCAAGTGATGGAGCTGCGGAGCAAAAAATCGGAACTTTTAGAAGTCGGCTCCGCTGAGGGACATCACTCCAGTGGCTAAGCGGGAGATGGAACCCTCGAGGGACAGTGTGGTCTCAGGACCCTCGGGGTCACAGAAACACCAGGGGTGCCTGAGTTTGGCAGAGCTCCCAGGTACCGGAGCGGAAAAGCGAGCTGCAGAGACGGAGCAGAGGCACGGGCTCTCAGCTCGGGGATGCCATAAACTGTGATCGGTGACCGTTGGGCCATTGCTCCTCCAGCAGGGACCCAAGCAGCAGAGCCGGGTAGACTCCCCTTCCTCCTGTGGGAGGAGCGGGCGGCGCGGGAGCACACCGCAGGGATCTGCTGGGTTTGGAGACTCCAAACAGGAACAGGTGCCAGAGATAGAAACTCTCGGTCACAGGCCGGGTGAGCACAGAGTGGGGCCAGAGACAAGGGAGACAGGAGTGACTGACTGCTTTTCTCTGGGGGAACACTGAGGAGTGGAGCCCCGAGTTCACAGCTCCTCTAGGCGGAGAGTGGGAGGCCACCATTTTCACCCTGGTCCTCCAAAGCTGCACCGAGAGCTTGCAGGGAACAAAAGCGCCTGAGAGCAAACCTGAGCAGATTGCTTAACCCGGACCAACAAGGGCTGAGCAATTCCACCTCTGGCAAAGACACTTGGGAACCACGCCAACAGGCCCCTCTGCCAGAAGATCAGCACGAACAGCCAGCAAACCAAGACCAAGTTTACTGATCAAGGAGAATGGGAAAACTCCAGCGCTAGGGGAATACTGCACATAGAATTCATGGATTTTTTACCATGATTCATTAGTTTTTCAAAGTTAATTTTTTTAACTATTTATTTTTTTAATGTTTCCTTTTCCCTTTTTCAACCAAGATCTTATCAATCCCTTTTTTAAACAACATTTTTATTTTCCTTTTATGTAGTCATATTTTATCCTTTCATAGTAGTTACCCCTATTTTTGGCATATATATATATATATATATATATATGTTGTTCTCTCTTTAAAATTTTGAGATACAATTCCTTCTAATAGATCAAAATATACTCTAAATCACTAGTGTATGGCTTTGTTCTAATCTCCTGCCTGACCATATTCTCTCCCCTTTTTTTTTCTTTTTCTTTTTTTTAAATCTTTCTTATTTCAAACAAATTCTTTCCTTATCAATAACTTTTATAAAATCTTTTATCATTTTCATCTTTACAATCATCTGCCATCCCTTCATTGTACCAACCCTTATTTTGTATATATATGAGTCTTTCTTCCTTTAAAATTTTAGGAGGCACTTTCTTCTAACAGACCAAAATACGGCCAAGATCTAGTGTGTGGCACTGATCTATGCCCTACCCTGATCATATTTGATCATATTCTGTTTTTTTTGTTTGTTCTGTTTTTGTTTCTTTCTTTATTTTCTTCTCATTCTTTTTTCTTTCTTTCCATTTCTTTTACCCTGGTTTCAGGTCTTCTCTGATTTGTGTAGAGTATACTTGATGGGGACGTTGTTAACCTGTTAGCATTTTCTTCGCTCATTCATCCATTCTCTGGACAAAATGACAAGATGAAAAAAATCACCTCAGCAAAAAGAACAAGAGGTAGTGCAGTCTGCCAGGGACCTACTCATTATGGACATTAGTACGATGTCAGACCTAGAGTTCAGAAACATGACTTTAAAGATACTAGCTGGGCTTGAAAAAAGCGTGGAAGTTATTAGAGAAATAAAAGAACTAAAATCTAACCAAGTAGAAATAAAAAAGGCTATTAATGAGGTGCAATCAAATATGGGGGCACTAACTGCTAGGATAAATGATGCAGAAGAGAGAATGAGCGATATAGAAGACAAAAAGATGGAAAATAAAGAGGCTGAGAAAAAGACAGATAAACAACTACAGGACACGAGGGCAGAATACGAGAGATAAGCGATACAATAAGACGAAACAATATTAGCATAATTGGGATCCGAGAAGAAGAAGAAAGAGAGGAGCAGAAGGTAATATTGGAGCAAATTATAGCAGAGAACTTCCCTAATGTGGGGAAGGAAACAGGCATCAAAATCCAGGAGGCACAGAGAACCCCTCTCAAAATCAATAAAAATACGTCAACACCCCGATATCTAATAGTAAAACTTACGAGTCTCAGACACAAAGAGAAAATCCTGAAAGCACCTCGGGAGAAGAGTTATGTAACCTACAATGGTAGAAACATTAGATTGGCAACAGACCTATCCACAGAGAAATGGCAGGCCAGAAAGGACTGGCATGATATCTTCACAGCACCAAACGAGAAAAATATGCAGCCAAGAATACCATATCCAGCTAGCCTGTCATTCAAAATAGAGGAGAGATAAAAAGCTTCCAGGACAAACAAAAACTAAAGGAATTTGCAAACCCGAAACCAGCCCTACAAAAAATACTGAAAGGGGTCCTCTAATCAAAGAGAGAGCCTAAAAGCAGCATTGATCAGAAAGGAACACAGACAATATACAGTAACAGTCACCTTACAGGCAATACAATGGCACTAAATTCATACCTTTCAATAGTTACCCTGAATGTAAATGGGCTAAATACCCCAAACAAAAGACACAGGCTATCACGTTGGATTAAAAAACAAGACCCATCGATGTGCTGTCTGCAAAAGACTCATTTTAGACCCAAAGACACCCTCAGATTGAAAGAGAGGGGATGGAAAACCATTTACCATAAGAAAGCTGGGGTGGTAATTCTTATATCAGACAAATTAGATTTTAAAACAAAGAGTGTAATAAGAGATGAGGAAAGACACTATATCCTACTTAAAGGGTCTATCCACCAAGAAGATTTAACAATTATAAATATCTATGCCCCTAAAATGGGAGCAGCCAATTATATACGGCAATAAATAACAAAAGCAAAAAACACATTGACAACAATACAATAACAGTGGGGGCTTTTAACACCCCCCTGACTAAAATGGACACATCATCAAAGCAAAAGATCAACAAGGAAATAAAGACTTTGAATGACACACTGGACCAAATGCACTTCATAGACATATTCAGAACATTCAATCCCAAGGCAACAGAATACACATTCTTCTCTAGTGCCCATGGAACATTCTCCAGAATGATCACATCTTAGGTCACAAATCAGGTCTCAACCAGAACCAAAAGATTGGGATTATTCCCTGAATATTTTCAGACCACATTGCCTTGAAACTGGACTCAATCACAAAAGGAAAGTCGGAAAGAACTCAAATACATGGAGGCTAAAGAGCATCAGAGTAAAGAATGAACGGGTCAACCAGGAAATTAAAGAAGAATTAAAAAAAATTAATGGAAACCAATGAAAATGAAAACACAACTGTTCAAAATCTTTGGGATGCAGGAAAGGCAGTCCTGAGAGGAAAGTATATAGCAATACAAGCCTTTCTAAAGAAACAAGAAAGGTCTCAAATACACAACATAACCCTACACCTAATGAAGCTAGAGAAAGAACAGCAAATAAAGCCTAAACCCAGCAGGAGAAGAAAAATAATAAAGATCAGAGCAGAAATCAATGAAGTAGAAACCAAAAGAACAATAGAACAGATCAACGAAACTAGGAGCTGGTTCTTTGAAAGAATTAACAAGATTGATAAACCCCTGGCCAGACTTATCAAAAAGAAAAGAGAAATGACCCAAATCAACAAAATCATGAATGAAAGAGGAGAGATCACAACCAACACCAAAGAAATACAAACAATTATAAGAACTTATTATGAGCAACTCTATGCCAGCAAATTAGATAACCTGGAAGAAATGGGTGCATTCCTAGAGATGGATCAACTACCAAAATTGAACCAGGAAGAAACAGAAAACCTGAACAGACCTATAACCACTAAGGAAATTGAAGCAGTCATCAAAAATCTCCCAACAAAAGCCCAGGGCCAGATGGCTTCGCAGGGGAATTCTGTCAACCATTTAAAAAAGAATGAATACCTATTCTCCTGAAACTCTACCAAAAAATAGAAATGGAAGGAAAACTTCAAAACTCATTTTATGAGGCCACCATTCCCTTGATCCCAAAACCAGACAAAGACCCCATCAAAAAGGAGAATTACAAGCCAATATCCTTGAGGAACATGGATGCAAAAATTCTCACCAAAATACTAGCCAATAGAATCCAACAGTACATTAAAAGGATTATTCACCATGACCAAGTGGGATTTATCCCTGGGCTGCAAGGTGGGTACAACATCCGCAAATCAATCAACGTGATACAATACATTAACAAAAGTAAGAACAAGAAACATATGATCCTCTCAACAGATGCAGAAAAAAGCATTTGACAAAGTACAGCATCCTTTTTTGATCAAAATTCTTCAGAAAGAAGAATTGTGAAAGAAATGGGCAGAAAACATGAACAGACATTTTTCGAAAGAAGACATCCAAGTGGCCAACAGACACATGAAAAAGTGCTCAACATCACTCGGCATCAGGGAAATCCAAATCAAAACCTCAATGAGATACCACCTCACACCCGTCAGAATGGCTAAAATTAACAAGTCACGAAACGACAGATGTTGGCAGGGATCTGGAGAAAGGGGAACCCTCCTACACTGTTGGTGGGAATGCAAGCTGGTGCAACCACTCTGGAAAACAGTATGGAGGTTCCTCAAACAGTTGAAAATAGAGCTACCATACGATCCAGCAATTGCACTACTGGGTATTTACCACAGATACAAATGTAGGGACCCGAAGGGGTACATGCACCCCGATGTTTTATAGCAGCCATGTCTACAATAGCCAAACTGTGGAAAGAGCCAAGAGGTCCAACGACAAATGAATGGATAAAGAAGATGTGGTATATATACACAATGGAATATTATGCAGCCATCAAAAGGAATGAGATCTTGCCATTTGCAACGACGTGGATGGAACTGGAGGGTGTTATGCTGAGTGAAATAAGTCAATTAGAGAAAGACATGTATCATATGACCTCACTGATATGAGGAATTCTTAATCTCAGGAAAGAATCTGAGGGTTGCTGCAGTGGTGGGGGGTGGGAGGGATGGGGTGGCTGGGTGATAGACATTGGGGAGGGTATGTGCTATGGTGAGCGCTGCGAATTGTGCAAGACTGCTGAATCACAGATCTGTACTTCTGAAACAAATAATGCAACATATGTTAAGAAAAAAAAAAGTAGTAGTTAGCAGGAGGGGAAGAATGAAGGGGAGTAAGTCGGAGGGGGAGACGAACCATGAGAGACGATGGACTCTGAAAAACAAACTGAGGGTTCTAGAGAGGAGAGGGGTGGGGGCATGGGTTGGCCTGGTGATGGGTATTAAAGAGGGCACGTTCTGCGTGCAGCACCGGGTGTTATGCACAAACAATGAATCATGGAACACTACATCAAAAATTAATGATGTAATGTATGGTGATTAACATAACAAAAAATTTTTTAAAAAGGCTACTTCTGATGAAAAGTAACTAACACACCCCTTTTATCAACCTTCCCCCTCTTTTTCCCATGATGCCAGTAGTTAGAGCAGCCATTTTGAGATAAGGAGAAACTAACAGACTAAGCAATCAGCTATCTTCCAGGCATCATATTATGAGAAAACTAAGCACCTTAACATTTAATCCACTGCCATAACTCCCAAAAGATACTGGATGAATTAGTCTAACATTTCAAAATGAATTATAATTTTACAAAGCCGAGGATGAAAGATAAATTTCAATTATTATGACAAGCTTTATTCAAAACAACAAACCTAAATTTATCCAATGAGAGTCTATTTCCAACAAAAATTACAAAAGCATTTTTTTATGTTCAATTAGCCAACATATAATACATCATTAGTTTTTGATATAATGTTCAATGATTCATTAGTTGCATATAACACCCAGTGCTCATCACATGTGCCCTCCTTAATACCCATCACTTGATTACCCCATCCCTCGACGCCCCTCCCTTCTCTAACTCTCAGTTTGGTTCCCAGAGTCCAGAGTCTCTCATGGTTTGTCTCCCTCTCTGATTTATCCCCATTCAGATTTCCTGCCCCTCCCCTATGGTCCTCCACGCTATTCCTTATGTTCCACATATGAGTGAAACCATATAATAACTGTCTTTCTCTGATTGACTTATTTCAATTAGCATAATCCTCTGCAGTTCCATCCATGTTGATGCAACTGGTGGGAATTCATTCTTTCTGATGGCTGAGTAATATTCCATTGTATATATGAACCACATCTTCTTTATCCATTCATCTGCTGAAGGATGTCTGGGCTCTTTCCACGGATTGGCTATTATAGACATTACTGCTATGAACACTGGGGTGCATGTACCCCTTCTCTTCACTACATCTGTAGCTGTGGGGTAAATACCTAGTAGTGCAATTGCTGGGTCATAGGGTAGCTCTATTTTAAATGTCTTGAGGAACCCCCTACTATTTTCTAGAGTGGCTGTACCAGCTTGCACTCCAACCAACAGTATAAGAGGGTTCCCCTTTCTCAACATCCTCAGCAACATTTGTTGTTCCCTGTTTTCTTAATTTTAGCCATTCTCACTGGTGTGAGGTGGTATCTCATTCTGTTTTGATTTGTATTTCCCTAATGGCAAGTAATGTGGAGCATTTTTCCATGCGTCTTTTAGCCATTTGTACGTCTTCTTTGGAGAAATATCTACTCATGTCTTCGGCCCATTTCTTCACTGGATTATTGTTTTTTGGGTGTTGATTTTAAGAAGTTTTTTATAGATCTTGGACACCAGCCCTTTATCTATACTGTCATTTGCAAATATCTTCTCCCATTCTGTAGGTTAACTTTTACTTTTATTGACTGTTTCCTTTGCTGTGAAGAAGCTTTCTATCTTGATGAAGCCCCAATAGTTCATTTTTCCTTGTTTCCCTTGCCTTTAGAGACGTCTCTTAAAAAAGGTGCTGTAGCCGATGCTGAAGAGGTTACTTACTGCCTATGTTCTCCTCTAGGATTTTGATGGATTCCTGTCTCACATTGAGGTCTTTCATCCATTTTGAGGTTATCTTTGTGTATGGTGTGAGATAATGGTCCACTTTCATTCTTCTGCATGTGGTTGTCTAATTTTCCCAGCACCATTTATTGAAGAGACTCTCTTTTTTATATTGGATATTCTTTCCTTTGTCAAAGATTAGTTGACCATTAGTTGAGGGTCCATTTCTGGGGTCTATATTCTGTTCCATTGATCTATGTATCTGTTTTTGTGCCAATACCATGCTGTCTTGGATCACAGCTTTGTAAATATAACTTGAAATCAGGCAACGTGATGCCCCCAGGTTTGGTTTTCTTTTTCAACATTCCCCCGGAGATTCAGGGTCTTTTGTGGTTCCATACAAATTTTAGGATTATTAGTTCCACCTCTGTTAAAAATGTCAATGGT
Source organism: Callorhinus ursinus (assembly GCF_003265705.2). NCBI lineage: Eukaryota > Metazoa > Chordata > Mammalia > Carnivora > Otariidae > Callorhinus > Callorhinus ursinus. The sequence continues at coordinate 8,164,262 of NW_027397118.1, forward strand.
ATTTTGATAGGGATGGAACTGAATATGTAGATGGCTCTGGGCAGCATAAACATTTTAACAATGCTTATTCTTCCAATCCATAAGCATGGAATGTTTTTCCATCTCTTTGTGTCTTCCTGAATTTCTTTCGTAAGTGTTCTATAGTTTCTAGTGCACAGATCTTTTACCTCTTTGGATAAGTTTATTCCTAGGTGTCTTATGGCTTCTGGTACAACTCTAAATGGAATCCATGCCTTAATTTCTCTTTCCTCAGTCACACCGTTAGTGTATAGAAATGCAACCAATTTCTGTGCAGTGATTTTGTATCCTGCCACATTGCTGAATTGCTGTATCAGTTCTAGCAGGGTTTGGGTGGAGTCTTTTGGGTTTTCCACATAAAGTATCATGTCATCAGGGAAGAGAGAGAGTTTGACTACTTCTTTGCCAATCTGAATGCCTTTTATTTCTTTTTGTTTTCTGATTGCTGAGGGTAGGACTTCTACTACTATGTTGAACAACAGTGGTGAGAGTGGGCATCCCTGTCCTGTTCCTGACCTTGAGAATGATATTTGCTGTGGGCTTCTAACACATGGGTTTTATGATACTGAGGTAAGTTCCCTCTAACCCTCCACTGTGAAGAGTTTTAATCAAGAAAGTATGCTGTGTTTTGTCAAATGCTTTTTCTGCATCAATTGAGAGGATCATATGATTCTTGTCTCTTCTTTTGTTAATGTGATTGATCACGTTGATTGATTTTCATATTTTGAACAACCATGCGTCCCAGGAATAAATCCCACCTGGTCGTCCCCACGACGACGAAAATTAGACAGCCACATGCAGAAGAATGTAAATGTAAAAGTACATTAATCCTTTTAATGTACTTTTGGATCCTATTGCCTAGGATCATTATATTTTGGCATCCATGTTCATCAGGGATATTGGTCTGTAATTCTACTTTTTCATGGGGTCTTTGACTGGTTTTAGGAACAGGGAAAACTTTAGAAATTTTCCTTCCATTTCTATTTTTTTAAACAGCTTAAACAGATGTTATTCTCTTCTTTAAATGTTTGGTAGAATTCCCCTGGGAAGCCATCTGACGCTGGAGTTTTGTTTTGGGGGAGGTTTGTGATTACTGCTTCAATTTCCTTGCTGGTTATTGGTCTGTTCAGATTGTTTATTTCTTCCTGTTTCAGTCTTGGTACTTTTTAATTTTCTAGGAATGCATTCATTTCTTCCAGATTACCTAATTCGTTGGCATATAGCTGCTGGTAATAAGTTCTAATAATCATCTCCGTTTCCTTGATATTAGTCTTGATCTCTCCCCTTTCATTCATATTTTTATTAATTTGGGTCCTTTCTCTTTTCTTTTGGACAAGTCTGGCCAGAGGTTTAACGATCTTACTTTTTCAAAGAACAAGCTTCTAGTTTCATTGATCTGTTCTACTGTTCTTCTGGTTTCTATTTCATTGATTTCTGCTCTAATCTTTATTATTTCTCTGCTCCTGCTTGGTTTAGGCTTTATTTGCTGTTCTTCCTTCAGGTACTTTATGTGTAAGCTTAGCTTGTGCATTTGGGATCTTTCTAATTTTTTGAGAGAGGCTTGGATGGCTATGTACGTCCCTCTAAGGACCGTTTTTGGAGTATCCCATAGGTTTTGAACAGATGTGTTTTCATATTCATTAGTTTGCATGAATTTGTTTAAGTTCTTCATTAATTTGCTGGTTGACCCATTCATTCTTTAGCAGGATGCTCTTTAACCTCCAACTGTTTGAGTTCCTTCCGTATTTCTTCTTGTGGTTGAGTTCCAGTTTGAAAGCATTTTGGTCTGAAAATGCACAGGGAATAATCTCAATCTTTTGGTATAGGTTGAGACCTGATTTGTGACCCAGTATGTGATCTACCCCGGAGAAAATTCCATGTGCACTTGAAAAGAATGAATATTTTGTTGTTTTAGGACAGAATGTTCTGTACATATCTATAAAGTCAATCTGGTCCAATGTGTCATTCAAAGCTCTTGTTTCTTTGCTGATCTTCCGCTTAGATGATATGTCGATAGCTGTGAGTCGAGTGTTGAAGTTAATGTATTATTACCAATATGTTTCTTTATTTTGGTTGTTAATTGGTTTTTATACTTGGCTGCTCCCATGTTGGGGATATAGGTATTTACAACTGTTAGATCTTCTTGTTGCATAGTCTCTTTAAGTACGATAGAGTGTCCCTCTACATCTTTGGTTTAAAAATCTAATTTGTCTATATGAGGATTGCAGGCTCTCTGCTGAGCAGGGAGCCTGATGCGGGGCTCGATCGTTTAAAAAAATAAGAAAATAAAATCTACTTTTTCAAGACTCTAGAAATTAAACAAGAAAGAGCTTACAACAATGCAAAGAAGAGTTAATCAAGAAAAAAGGAATGAAATCTCACTTGAGGGAGCTTTGGAATGTATTAATTGTCTCCCCCGTCTTGTTGTAGCCTAGGCCACACAATCACAGCAATCATGGAAACTAGCAGACTAACAGCCACCAGAAAGGACAGAACAAGTTTAGAACTTCCCCAAATCACCATCTCAGTGAAATGTCACTATTTGAATTGTCTGCAGCTTCTTAAAAACTGACACTCACAGAGTTTATGTTTAAATGAGTTATGTTTAAATGACCTGACTCAGAGCTTCCATATATGCACAGCATTTTCCCTAGGTATATAACAAAAACAATCAGTGGCAACTACTGAGCACTGCAGCTGCCTGAAACAATTTTTTTTTTTAAACAAAAAATGAGTATACATAGGAGGCTTTGAAAATCTCCAAAATATTCCTGGGAAGACAGGAGGCAATGCACATTTGTAGGTCAGTGCCTATAATGAAAAAAGACCTGAGACATAATTAATATGACACCTCTGGCTGAAATTGAGACTCTGCAAAAGGGGAAAATGAAGGCCAAAAGAGATATACTATCTGTGAAAATTTTCATGCTTTGCCCTAAAACACACAGAGAGGACTCTAGGAAAGGCATATATACTTATTGGTTCAGAGACTTTAACTATATTCTAATCATTAACTGAACCCTTAACTAAGTGAGCAAAAATATCAGTGGCCACATATGATAAATACAAAGTTCACAGAAATGTTTTGGGAAAACCAATAAACAATCAAATAACACAAGCACAACATCAACAACTTCACACCTTAGAGGAGGGGGACTGCATTACATGGGTTGATATATTATATTATTTAAAATGTCCAGTTTAACAACAAATACATTAACCATATAAAGAAACAAAAAATTATGGCCCTTATACCTCATTAAAAGAAATTGATAAAAAGTGTATAAACCCAGACATCGGACTTACTAGACAAAGACTTTATTTTTAATTAAATTTTATATTTTTAAAATTTTTTTATTTAAATTCAATTAATTAGCATATAATGTATTATTGGTTTTAGAGGTAGAATTCAGTGATTCATCAGTCTTATATAATATTCAGTGCTCATTACATCACCCAGGTATCCCATCCTCTCTTCTCCCTCCCTTCCAGCAACCCTCAGTTTAAGTCTCTTATGGTTTATTGTTCTCTCTCTCTCTCTCTGATTTCATCTTTATTTTTTCTTCTCTTCCCCTATAATCCTCTGTTTTGTTTGTTAAATTCCACATATGAGTGAGATCATACAATAATTGTCTTTCTCTTATTGACTTATTTTACTTAGCATAATACCCTCTAGTTCCATCCATGTTGTTGAAACAGCAAGATTTCATTTTTTGATGGCTGAGTAGTATTCCACTGTGTGTGTGTGTGTGTGTGTGTGTGTGTGTGTACCACATCTTCTCTATCCATTCATTCTTTATAACAGCAATGTCAACAATAGCCAAACTATAGAAAGAGCCCAGATGTCGAATGACAGATGAATAGATATAGACAAAAACTTTAAGTCAACTATCTTAAGTATGCCCAAAGATCTAAAGGAGAGCATGTACAAAGAATTAAAGATGATTTGGTAAGAACAGTATCTCACAAATAGAGTCAATAAAGAGACAGAAATTATTAACAGGAATCAAAATTAAAATTTGAGTTGAAAAGGATAAAAATGAAAAAAAAGACAAAAATCAGAAAAATGGTATTCAATAATTTTACTACAATCACTCCAAGTTGTTTTCTGCAATCATGGAATGAAATTATAAATCAGTAACAGAAGGAAAATTGGTACATTCACAAATATGTGAAAATGAAACAATACACTACTAAATAACTAATGAACCAAAGAAGAAATCACAAGGGAAGTTAGAAAATACACCAAGATGAATGGATACAAAACAGTAACATATCAAAAATAAGGAGATGCAGCAGAGCAGGCAATAGAGGGAAATTTATACCTAAAAATGTCTATATTTGAAAAGCAGAAAAACCTCAAATCAGTAATCTAATCTTATAGAAGAATAAGAGCAAGTAAGCCCATATAAAACAAACAGAAGTAAATAAAACAGGAGGAGAAATAAATAAAAGAGAGAATAGAAAAACAGTAGAGAAAACAAAACCAAAAGATGATTCTTTGAAAATACCAATAAAACTGATAAACTTTTGGCTATACTGATGAAAAAAAAAGAGGAGATAGGATTCAAAATACTAAAATAAAGAAGGAAAGAAGGAATATATCAAAACCAACTCAAGAAAAAATAGAAAATCTGAATAGACACATAATCAGTAAAGAGATTGAAATCATAGTAAAAAAATCTTCCCATAAAGAAAGCCCAGACCCATCTAGTTTCACTGAATTCTATCAAATGTTTAAAGAAGAATTACTACCAACCTTTCATAAACTCTTCTAGAAAACAAAAGAAGAAACACTTCCTAACCCATTTTATGAGGCCCTTATTTTACTAATACCAAACCCAGACAGAGATATCACAAGAAAAAAGCAAATACAAAACAAACCAACAACAGCAAAGAATACACCAATATTCATTAAGAGCACAGATGTAAAAAAGTACTCAATAAAAATACTACAAAATGGAATACAACATATAGAAAGGATTATTCACCATGACCAAGTAGTTTTTATCCCAATTGTAGGTTGGTTTGAAATGAAAGAATCAATCACTGTAATATGCCATATCAACAGAATAAAATACAAACACCATATGATCATCTCTACAGAGGCACAAATGGCATCTGAAAAAATCCAACACCTTTTCATGAAGCACCCAAGAAACTAGGAAGAGGAAAAAACTTCCTCAACCTGATAAAGGGTACGTACAAAAAAATCGACAGGTAACATCATATGTAATGTTGAACAATTGAAAGGTTTCCCCTTAAAATCAGAAATAAAACGGATATACACTCTTGTCACTTATATTCAACATTGTATTTCAGGGTCTAGCCAAAGAAATTAGGTAGGTTAAAGACTGAAAAGACATTTGTATTGGAAATTAAGAAGTAAACAATCACTATTTGCAAATGACATGGCATTCTATATAGAAAATCCTCAGGGAGTCAATATACATTCTTTTGATTGATAAATCTCTTAGCCGAATTTATAATAAAAACTATTAAAACAAACAAAAGCTTAGCAAGGTTGCAGGATAAAAGATTAATATACAAAAATCAACTGTATTTCTATATACCTGGAATAAACAGTCTGAAAATGAAATTAAGAAATTCCATTTACAATACCATACAAAATAAAACATTCAGGAATAAATTGTAAAAGGAATGAAAGCCATATACTGAAAACTAAAAAACCTCATTGGGAGAAATTAAGGAAGACTTATGACATCTAAAGCACAAGTGACAAGAGGAAAACTAGATAAACAGGGCTTCCTCAAAATTTTTAAAAACTTTGTGCTTCAAAGGACACTATAAAGAAAATGAAAAGATAACCCACAGAACAGAAGAAATGTTGCAAATTATATATCTGATAAGGGTCTAGTATCCAGGATATATTTTAAAAATTCTTAAAAGTCAACAATTAAGCAACTCAATTAAAAATGGGTAAATGATATGACTAGATATTTCCCCACAAAAATATGCAAATGATCCATAACCATATAAAGAGATGCTGAACACTAGTAGTAATAAAGGAAATGCAAATTAAAACCACAATGAGATATCACTTCACACCCAACAGAGTGGCTGTAATAAAAACAAACAAAAAAACAAGAACAAACATGGAAACAAAAAACAAGAATAAACATGGACCCTCTTATATTCCTGAAGGGAATATAAAGTGATCCAATCGCTTTGGAAAGCAGTTTGGCAATTCCTCATAAAGTTAAACATTAAGTTCACTTATATAATCTACCAATTATGTTTCTAGATATATATCTAAGAATACACAAACACTGGCACATGAATAATCATAGCAGCATTATTCGTAATAGTCAAAAAGTAGAAATCACCCAAATTTCTAGCAACTAATGAGTGGATTAAACAAAATGTGGAATATACAAACAATGCAATATATTTTGTCATTAAAGTAAATGAAGTACTGATACACACTATAACAAGGATATATCATGAAAATATGCTAGATGAAAAAGCCATACACAAAAATTCAGATGTTATATGATTACCTTAATATCAAGTGTCCAAATGAACAAATCCATACAGAGAAAAAGATCAGTGGTTGTCAGGGGTAAGGGGTAGAGAGACATGGAGAATGACTGTTAACCTATCATTTTACTTTTTAGGATGATGATGATGTTCTAAAAGTGATAGTTTCACAACTCTGTGAATATAGTAAAACCAAAAAATTGTTCAAACAAACGATCAATTATGAAGCATAAAAGACATGCAAGAAAACAAGACCAAATTACAAAACTGATGAAAGAAAATAGATCATAATAACAAAACCATAAGTAATCCATACATTGCAGTTATCAAACATGGAAGTTAATACAACAATAACAAGTTCAAAAAAGAAATTTTAAAAATGAGAATTTCAGTAGAAGACACCTAAAAAAATCAAATGTAAATTCTAGAATTATTTAAAAGTATGATACCTAAAATTAAAAATTCAATTAATACTCTTTAATCACCAATTAGATATATTAGAACATATAAACATTGAATGTGAAGATATACCAGCAAAAAAAACAAAAATCAAAGTAGTAGAGAGAGTAAGAAGGATACGGAGAAAGACAGAAAAAAAGAGATGAAAAGATATGGAAAAAGCTGTAACATATGTATTTGCTGTTTCAAAAAAGCAAAATAGAAAAAAAAATGGAGCACAAGCAATATCTTAGTATATACTAGCTGAGAATTTTCCAAATCTTACAAGACATTAAGTTTAGAAGTGAAACTTCTACAAGTACCAAGAAAGATTATAAATACAAAGAACAGCACAAATAGCACATTTAGACATGGAAATCATTTTAAATCAAAGACAAGGAAAACCATTTTAAAGCTGCCCAAGAAAAAAGTGTTTTCCTAAAAGCAACAACAGAATTGCAGTTCATTCATACAAAAAACAATGTAAGCCAGAAGATAATAACATATTTGAAGTATTCGAAGAAAATAACTATCAACCTAAAAAACACTTTATTTTTTTATTATGGTGAGTTAGTGACTGTGTACTACATCACTTTTTGATATAATGTTCAATGATTCATTAGTTGCATATAAGACCCAGTGCTCATCACAACATATACCCTTCCTTAATACCCATCAACCACTCCCCCACCCCCCTCCCTTCTGAAACCCTCACTTTGTTTCCAGAGGTCAATAGTCTCTCATGGTTTCTCTCCCTCTCTGATTTCTCCCCATTCAATTTTCCCTCCCTTCCCCTATGCTCCTTCGTGCAATTGCTTATGTTCCACATATGACTGAAACCATATGATATTGTCTTTCTCTAACTGACTTATATCACTTAGCATAATCGCCTACATTTCCATCCATGTCAATGCAAATGGTGGGTATTCATCCTTTCTAAAGACCCAGCAATTGCACTACTAGGTATTTACCCCAAAGACACAGATTGTAGTGAAAAGAAGGGGCGCCTGCACTCCAATGTTCATAGCAGCGATGTCCACAATAGCCAAACTGGAAGGAGCCGAGATGCCCTTCAAGAGATGAATGGATGAAGAAGATGTGGAACATAAAATACACATTAAAAATTAAATAAAAACAAGACATTTCAGAAAAATAGTAAGGCAGGAATGGCCAATAATCCCAGACAGAACATCCCAGGAAAGAAAGATGATCATCATAATGGTACATTTGAAGGTTATATGTATATGCATGGATATACAGATCTATATTGTTGTATACAGCAATACTATTAATGTTTGGTGCAGCTGAAAATATATGTAGAATTGGAGCACCTGGATGGCTCAGTCAGTTAACTGTCTGACTCTTGATTTTGGCTCAGGTCATGATCCCACGGTCATGAGATGGAGCCCTCCATCGGGTTCTGTGCTGGACGTAGAGACTGCTTAAGATTCTCTCTCTCCCTCTCCCTCTGACCATTCCAGCCCGTTATTTCTCCCTTAAAAAAGCAATGCTTAAAAACAAATGCAGAATTAAAATAAATGTCAACAATAGTATGTAAAGCTATAATGTGCAAAGGGTTTTCAATCATCTAGAAAACAGTCAAAAGACAAATACTGAGTAGAACCTAGTAAGTTGAGGATACTATGATTTCTAAAATTACCACTAAAAGAATAATAAAATAAATCCTAATGAGCTCATATAAGGAAGGATGGTGCAGTAACAATAAATCCAAAAGAGTATAAGAAAGGAGGAAAAAATACAAATAACAGATGGACCAACAACAAACAGAAACATGAAAGACTGAAACCAAGATAAAAATTTACATTAAACTGTAAATGAACTAAGTACCCAAATAAAAGGAAAAGACCACAGACTAGATTTTAAAAACAGCAATAATTATATGATACAAATGATACACTATACAAATACTAATCAAAAGAAACACCTCTAGGGGCCACTGGGTGGTTCAGTGGTTGAGCTTCTGCCTTGGGATCAAGTCATGATCCCAGGGTCCTGGGATCGAGCCCCACATTGGGCTCCCTGCTCAACGGGAAACCTGCTACTCCCTCTCCCACTCCACCTACTTGTGTTCCCTCTCTCGCTGTGTCTCTTTCTATCAAATAAATAAATGAAATCTTTAAAAAAAAGAAGAAGAAGAAGAAAAAAGAAACTGCTCTAGTTAGGGGCACCTGGATCATTCAGTCAGTTAAGCTTCTGCCTTCAGATCAGGTCATAATCTCAGGGTCCTGGGATCGAGCCCCGCATTGAGCTCCTTGCTCAGCGAAGAGCCTGCTTCTCCTTTTCCCTCTGCTTGTGCTCTCTCTGTCAAATAAACAATGGGGAGTCTCTCTCCCCCTCCCCCTCCCCACTGACCCCTACTGCTCATGCTCTCGTTCTCTCTCAAATGAATAAAAAAATTCTAAAAAAAAAAAAAGAAACTACTCTAGTTAGAAAAAGGAGATTGTAAGAAAGAAATTTTATGAGTTGAAATGAGACACTGCAAACTCAAAAAAAAGTTTAACAAATTTAAATCATATGCATGTAGTTTTATATACACATACATATATATACACACATACATAAATGAATCAGAAAGTTACAGAATTAGATGAAGAAAAAAATTCAATCATAGATACTGAATGAACATAACAGACAGAAAACTGCACAACACATAAAAGTTATGAATAGCCTGATTAACACAGTGTACTTAGTTAACATAAACAGCACTGAAGAAAACAGCAGTCTTCTAATGATCCTAAGAAATACTAACCAATAATGACCATATGCTCGGTCATAAGCAAATCTAAAACATTTTTTAATTTTCTTTTTTATTAACATATAATGTATTATTTGTTTCACAGATATACATCTGTGATTCATCAGTCTTAAACAATTCACCATGCTAACCATAGTACATACCCTCCCTGATGTCCATCACCCTGCCACCCCATCCCTGCCATCCCCCACCACTCCAGCAACGCTCAGTTTGTTTCCTGAGATTAAGAGTCTGTTACTGTTTCTCTCCCTCCCTGGTTTCATCTTGTTTCATTTTTCCCTTCCTTCCCGGATGCTCCTCTGTCTCGTTTCTCAAACTCCTCTTTTCAATGATATTATATGATACTTATTTTCTCTCATTGACTTATTGTGCTTAGCATAATACCCTCTACTTCCATCCATGACATTGCAAATGACAAGATTTCATTTTTATTTATGACTGCATAATCTTCCATTGTATATATATACCACTTCTTCTTTATCCATTCATCTGTTGATGGACATCTAGGGTCTTTCCATAGTTTGGCTACTTGGGACATTACTGCTATAAACATTGCAGTGCACATGCCCGTTCTGATCACTACATTTGTATCCTTGGGGTACATACCTAGTAGTGCAATTACTGGGTCATAGGGAGCTCTATTTTAAACTTTTTGAGGAACCTCCATATTGTTTTCCAGAGTGGGTGCACCAGCTTGCATTCCCACCAACACTGTACGAAGGATCCCCTTTCTCCGCATCCTTGCCAACATCTGTCATTTCCCAACTTGTTAATTTTAGCCATTCTGACTGGTGTGAGGTGATATCACATTGAGGTTTTGATTTGGATTTCCCTGATGCCGAGCGATGGTGAGCACTTTTTCATGTCTGTTGGCCATTTGGATGTCTTTTTTGCAGACATGTCTGTTCATGTCTTCTGCCCATTTCTTGATTGGATTATTTGTTCTTTGGGTGTTGAGTATGAAAAGTTCTTTATAAATTTTGGATACTAGTCCTTTATCCAATACCTCATTTACAAATATCTTCTCCCATTCTGTCGGTTGTCTTTTGGTTTTGTTGACTGTTTCCTTTAGTGTGCAGAAGCTTTTTATCCTGATGAAGCCCCAGTGGTTCATTTTTCCTTTTGTTTCCCTTGCCTTTGGAGACGTGTCTAGAACGAAGTTGCTATGGCCTAGGTCAAAAACGTTGCTACCTGTTTACTCCTCTCCTCTAGGATTTTCATGGATTCCTAACTCACATTTGGGTCTTTCATCCATATTGAGTTTATCTTCATGTATGGTGTAAGAAAGTGAACCAGTTTCATTCTTCTGCATGTGGCTGTCCAATTTTCCCAACACCATCTGTTCCATTAGACATTCTTTCCTCCTTTGTGGAAGATTACTTGCCCATAGAGTGGAGGGTCCATTTTGGGGCTCTCTATTCTATTCCATTAATCTATGTCTCTGTTTTTCTGCCAGGCCCATACTGTCTTGATAATGACAGCTTTCTAATAGTGCCTGAAGTCCAGAATGTGATGCCACCACCTTTGCTTTTCTTTTTCAACATTCCTCTGGCAATTCGGGGTCTTACTGGTTCCATACAAATTTTAGGATTGTTTGTTCCCCTTCTTTGAAAAAGGTGGATGGTATTTTGATGGGGATTACATTGAATGTGTAGATTGCTCTGGGTAGCATAGACATTTTGACAATATTTGTTCTTCCAATCCATGAGCATGGAACGTTTCTCCAATTCTTTTTGTCTTCCTCAATTTCTTTGAAGAGTATTCTATAGTTTTCTGAGTACAGATTCTTTGCCTCTTTGGTTAGATTTATCCTAGGTATCTTATGGTTTTGGGTGCAATGGTAAACGGGATCGACTCCTTAATTTCTCTTTCTTCTCTCTTGTTGGTGTATAGGAATGCCACTGATTTCTGTGCATTGATTTTATATCCTGCCACTTTACTGAATTCCTGTATGAGTTCTAGCAGTTTTGGGGTGGGGACTTTTGGGTTTTCCACATAAAGTATCGTATCATCTGCAAAGAGTGAGCATTTGACTTCCATGCCGATTTGTATGCCTTTTATTTTTGTAACCTGATTGCTAAGGCTAGTACTTCTAATACTATGTTGAATAGCAGCGGTGATAGTGGACATCCCTGCCGTGTTCCTGACGTAGAGAAAAACCTCTCAGTTTTTGCCCCTTGAGCATGATATTGGCTGGGGGTTTTTCATAGATGGCTTTTATGATATTGAGGTATGTACCCTCTATTGCTATACTCTGAAGAGTACTGATCAAGAAAAGATGCTGTACTTTGTCAAATGCTTTTTCTGCATCTATTGAGAGGATCATATGGTTCTTGTTCTTTCTTTTATTAATATATTGCATCACATTGTTTGATCTGTGGATGTTGAACCAACCTTGTAGCCCAGGGATAAATCCCACTTGGTCGTGGAGAGTAATCCTTTTAAGGTACTGTTGGATCCTACCGGCTACTATTTTGGTGAAAATTTTTGCATCCATGTTCATCAGGGATATTGGTCTATAATTCTCCTTTTTGATGGGGTCTTTGTATGGTTTGGGGATCAAGGTAATGATGGCATCATAAAATGAGTTTGGAAGTTTTCCTTCCATTTCTATTTTCTGGAAGTTTCAGAAAAATAGGTATTAATTCTTCTTTAAATTTTGGTAGAATTCCCCTCGGAAGCCATCTGGCCCTGGGCTCTTGTTTGCTGGGAGACTTTTGATGACTGCTTCAATTTCCTTACTGGTTATAGGTCTGGTCATGTTTCCTATTTCTTCCTGGTTCAGTTTTGGTAGGTTATAAATCTTTAGGAATGCACCCATTTCTAATTGTCTAATTTGCTGGCATATACTTGCTCATAATGTGTTCTTATAATTGTTTGTATTTCCTTGGCGTTGGTTGTGATCTCTCCTCTTTCATTCATTTTATTTATTTGGGTCGTTTCTCTTTTCCTTTTAATAAGTCTGGCCAGGGGTTTATCAATCTTGTTAATTTTTTGAAAGAACCAGCTCCTAGTTTTGTTGATATCTCCTACTGTTCTTTTGGTTTCTATTTCATTAATTTCTGCTCTGATCTTTATCATTTCTCTTCTCCTGCTGCATTTAGGCTTTATTTGTTGTTCTTTCTCCAGCTCCTTTAGGTGTAGGGTTTAGTTGTGTATTTGGGAGCTTTCTTGTTTCTTGAGAAAGGCTTGTATTGCTATATACTTTCCTCCTAGGACTGCCTTTGCAGCATCCCAAAGATTTTCAAGAGTTGTATTATCATTTTCATTTGTTTCTATTAATTTTTTTAATTCTTTAATTTCCTGGCTGACCCATTCATTCTTCAGTAGGATGCCCTTTAGTCTTTGTGTATTTGAATTTTTTCCAACTTTCCTCTTGTAATTTCATTCTAGTTTCAAACATTGTGGTCCGAAAATATGCAGGCAATGATCCCAATTTTTGGTACCGGTTGAGACCTGATTTGTGACCCAGGAAGTGATCTATTCTGGAGTCATGGGCCCTAGAAAAGAATGTGTATTCTGTTGCTTTGGAATGGAATGTCCTGAATGTATCCGTGAACTCCATCTGATCCAATGTGTCATTTAAAGCCTTTATTTCCTTGTTGATCTTTTGCTTGGATGAGCTGTCTATTTCAGTGAGGGGGATGTTAAGGTCCCCTACTATTTTTGTAGTATTATCGATGTGTTTCTTTGATTTTGTTATTAAATGCCTTATATAAGTGGCTGCTCCCATGTTAGGGCCATAGATATTTAAAATGGTTAAATCTTCTTGTTTAATAGACCCTTTAAGTAGGATATAGTGTCCTTCCTCATATCTTATTATATTCTTTGGTTTAATATCTAATTTGTCTGATAAATGGATTGCCACTCCAGCTTTCTTTTGAAGTCCATTAGCATGGGACATGGTTGTCAACCCCCTCACTTTCAATCTGGAGGTGTCTTTGGGTCTAAAATGAGTCTCTTGCAGACAGCATATCAATGGGTCTTGTTTTTTTTATCCAATCTGATAGCCTGTGTCTTTTGATTGGGGCATTTAGTCCGTTTACATTCAGGGTAACTACTAAAAGATATGAATTTGGTGCCATTATATTGCCTGTAAGGTGACTGTTACTGTATATTGTCTCTGTTCCTTTCTGGTCTATGTTACTTTTAGGCTCTCTCTCTTTGCTTACAGGACCCTTTCAAGATTTCTTATAGGGCTGGTTTGCTGTTCACAAATTCTTTAGTTTTTGTTTGTCCTGGAGGCTTTTTATCTCTCCTTCTATATTCAATGACAGCCTAGCTGGATATAGTATTCTTGGCTGCATGTTTTTCTCATTCAGTGCTCTGAATGTATCATGCCAGCCCTTTATGGCCTACCAGGTCTCTGTGGATAGGTCTGCTGCCAATTTAATGTTTCTACTACTGTAGATTACAGACCTCTTGTTCCGAGGAGCTTTCAAGATTTTCTCTTTGTCTCTGAGACAAGTTTTACTATTAGATGTTGTGGTGTTGACCTATCTTTATTGATTTTGAGGGGGGTTCTCTGTGCCTCCTGGATTTTGATGCCTCTTTCCTTCCCCAAATTAGTTAAGTTTGCTGCTATAATTTGCTCCAATATTCCTTCAGCCCCTCTCTCTCTTACTTCTTCTTCTGGGATCCCAATTATTCTAATATTGTTTCATCTTATGGTATCGTTTATCTCTCAAATTCTGCCCTCGTGATTCAGTAGCTGTTTATCTTTTCCTCAGCTTCTTTATTTTCCATCATTTGGTCTTCTATATCACTAATTCTCTCTTCTGCCTCATTTATCCTAGCAGTTAGGGCCTCCATTTTTTATTGCACCTCATTAATGGCCTTTTTGATTTCGACTTGGCTAGATTTTAGTTCTTATATTTCTCCAGAAAGGGATTCTCTAGTATCTTCCATCCTTTTTTCAATCCCAGCTAGTATACTTGTCATCTGAACTATATTTCGACATCTTACTAATGTCCATATTGATTAGGTCCCTGGCAATTGGTAATGCCTCTTGTTCTTTTCTTTGAGGTGAGTTTTTCCAGTTTGTCATTTTCTCTAGAGAACAACAGATGAATGAGAGAACAAAATGCTAAAAGGGTTACAAGCCAAAAATATACACTAACCAAATCAGAATAGACCTTCCAGAAAATGGTCGCTTTTCTTTTCATACAATTGCTGCTATACTTTTCTTTGATCTCCTGTTGAGTTTATAGGTGCTCAGAATGGTTTGATAACTATCTACCTGAATTCCTCGGACTAGACAAAATTTAGGTCTCCTACTCCTCCGCCATCTCACTCCTCCTCGCCAAATCTCGCAGATTTTAAAGGACTAGAACTGTGTAGGATATGTTCTCTGACCACTGCAGATTCAAACTAAAAGTCATATTATAAAGATAGAAAATCCCCAAATATTTAAAAATTAAGAAATATATTCTTAAACACCTCACTGGTAAAAGAAAATATCATAATGGTGATTGCAAAATATTTTTACTGAATGATAATAAAATTATAACATTAACTTTTAGAATGAAGCTAAGCAGGGAATATTTAAAGCCCTAAATTAGGCAGAAGAAAACCCAAACACTCAATGATCTAATCTTCCATATAAAGAAAAACCCTGAAAAGGGATAAGTTAAACATAAAGAAAGTAGAAGAAAGGAAATAAAGGTATCAGTAAAAATGAATGGAACAAAAAACAGAGAAACTCAAAAAGGCTGAAAACTGTTTTTTTAAAAATTCTCATAAAACTGAAAAACTATAAGCAAGACCAATCAGGAAACAGAGCTGTCACAAATTATCAAATTGAAGAATTTAAAATACTACATCATTACAGAACCAAAAGTTATTAAAATGATAAAAAAGATATTATGAAAAAAAATTATGCCAATATATTTGAGGATTTAGATTGAAAGGAAATTTTCTTGTAAACTCCAATTCACTGCAACTAAAAAAAACACAATAACGGGTCGGTAATAAGTGGGAGTTGAGATTAGTAAAATGAGTACTTAAGTATACTTGGATCTTTTTATTCCTCCAAATTGCATATGTATTAAGAACTGTGATTTAATATTTGAGTTTCCTTAAAATATATGCTTAATAAAGGTCAAAAGAAACAAAGTAAGAAAAAGTTATACTTGATTTTAATAATGAACTTTAAAAATTTTTTTAATTCAAATTCAATTAATTAACATAGTATATTATTAGTTTCAAAGGTAGAGTTCAGGGATTCATCAGCTGTACGTAACATCCAGTGTTCATCACATCAGGTGCCCTCCTTAATGCCCATCACTCATTTACCACGTCCCCTACTCCCCTTGCCTCCAGCAACCTCAGTTTGTTTCCTATAGTTAAGAGTATCTTTTGGTTTGTCTCCCTCTCTAATTATGTCTTGTTTCATTTTTCCCTCTCTTTCTCTATGCTCCTCTGTTTTGTTTCTTAAATTCCACATATGAGTGAAATCATATAACTCTGTTTCTCTGATTGACTTTTTTAAGTAAACTGTCATCACTAAAATTTGGTTAACAACACCTATGAAGATCATAAGATGCCAAGGCAGATCAGAAAAAGAGTACCAAAGAAGAAATAAAAGCACCTGGTAAACTATGCTGCATCATAGCAAACATGACAGTTATATTTTCTCATTTGACATTCACAACTAAAGAATACTGTAGTATTCACAAATCTCTAACATTTCTCATACATAAGGGGCTATTAGATTCAATTTTCACATGTAATTTTCCCATTTGGGTTCGAATAAACAAAAAATATTGTAATACATACTCTGATTTCTTAGGCTCTATTATGCTTGCTCATTAGTCTAATACAAAGAGTTCTAAATATTCTAACATCTGAAATAGTTTTATCATTTATATATAAGCTATAAATTCCTGTAATTAAGATTAATAATACATGGTGAAATATTCTTTGTATATAGTTACGATGAAGGAATAATTTCTTAAGCCACAGTTGTGGTTTACTATGCCTAAACTGTTAATGAAAACAATATTTTTGCCAAAACAGATCTTGGGCAGAACACCTGCTTTCCTGAGAGTTAGAAATTTGGTACCTGCTAGGAAGAGGGTATTTACGTGACCAGACCCCAATAAATACCTTGGGCAATAACTCCCTAATGAGCGTGCATGGTAGAGACAACGTTTGACACACGTTGTCACAATTGGAGGAATAAAGCATGTTCTGTATGACTACATCAGGAAAGGACTATTGGCAGCTTGCACCTGGTTTTTTTCTAGGCTTTGCTTCAGGTGCCTTTTACTTTGGCTGAGTTTGCTTTCTATTCTTTCACTGCAATAAATCTTATCCACAACATGCCAGATCCTGTGAGTTCTCCCAGAGAATCATCAAACCTAGGGGTGGCCTTTGGGATCTCTAAAACATTACTACTCACTTATTTTTAACTCACATTCGAGTAAAATTTCAAAAGAGGGCTAAGAATCTACAGTCCAATACAACTGACTTGGTTCAAAGAAACCATGCATAGACTCTTTCTAAGCAACATCTCAGATTATTATAATACTTCTAGACATAAAAGTATTCCCAAATCCTTAAAACTATAGTTTTTGTTAACTGGTTTCTGCCGTGAATTTTAAGAGTTTGAAACACAAGGCCAACTTCAATCATGTAAAGTCATATGATGTAAATTAATTAGAATGGTTTTTGGAATTTTTTCTCATTTAAAGTCACAGGCCCATGTGTCTATCTCACCCCTGCTGCCTATTGAACCTTTAATCTCCTTGGCTCCTTTTCATATTCAGCTGACATTCCTGCTTTCCATTATATCATGATAATAGTAGCAATCAAAAGAGAACTTCCACATCTACAAATCTCTATATTTACCACCATTCCAAGTATTATCCCCAATTATTGCTTATTTATACTTAAATTTTAAGATTGTAAGAAGAGTATCTAAGGTTAGTTTTTTTTCTAAAATGATATGAAACTATTTGTGACCCATCATTAAATAACACCAAAATTATTCTTGTAACAGCATGACACTACAGAAAGAACATTAGAAACCATACAGGTAGTTTATCTACCTCAATATATAAAGACATACAATTAACAGATTTTAATACCTTATTAAAAATAAAAACAAATCAAAAATGTAGGAAAGGAAGACAAAATTTCAAACTTGTATATCTTCACTTTCAAAGTACTCTTTAAAACTTGTAGTTGTGGGGTCACCAAAGTCTAAAAAATCCCTTCTTTATTAAAGAATTACATCTTTTCAGAGAAAATATGGAGGAGTAGGGGACCCTATTCCAACTGGTCCCTGGAATTAAGCTGGATATCTACCAGACCACTCTGAGCACCCACGAAATCAGCCTGAGATTTAAGAAAATACATCTGGATCTCTACAAACAGAATATCGTATGTGGTTGGTTTCGAGGTATGAAGCGGGAAGCCATGATTCCACAGGCAGATATCAGGATAAACGGCAGCAGAAGGGAGCCTACAATGCTGGTGAGCGACAGCCTCAGGCGCTGGGGACCAGGCAGAGACTTGCAGACTGGTACTGGCAGGGAAAGGACTTTAGGGCAGCCCCCGGGACGGAAACCCGAGCAGCGGGGTCACGTGTGTGAACTGGGAGTGCCTGGCAGTTTTAGAAGCACAAAGGGCAGAGATGTGCCTCAACCTGGAGGCAGGACTGGGGGCACTGCGGAAGGGTGAACAACCCAGGAGGCTGCAGTTTATAGCAGCACAGACAGAAATGGGAGGTACTGTGGCCTGGAGAGCTCACTGAAGAACACACTCCGGTCTCTCTGCTCTGAGGCAGAGGTTTGGAAATGGTCTATTCTGCTCTGACTCGCGGAAGAGACGCAGAGAGCCGCCAGGGAAAGCCACCAGAGAACAAAAGCCCCAAAAAACTGGTTCCCACTGAGCCCATACCTCTCCACAGGGGACAGGGCAACTCTGCCCAAACAGGGCTGCCGGAGTAACAGCACAGCAGGCCTATTCCACAGAAGACAGACTGGGGGAACAAGAGGCCAGCAACCCTAAGGTCCCTAGAAAACAGGTGCATCTTAATTGGGTTGTGGTCAATAATTTGGACTCTATATATACCCTCAACCACTCATCAACAGAATGACTAGGAGGAGGAACCCCCAAAATAGGAAAGACTCAGAGATTGACTTATGCAGCAGACTTACAAATGGATGCAGATATAACCAAGATGTCAGAGATGAAATTCAGGCTAGCAATTGTGAAGACAATAGCTAGAATGGAGAAATCAGTTAATGGCAACACAGAGTCTCTAAGGGCAGAAATGAAAGCTGAATTGGCAGAACGTAAAAATGCTATCAGTGAGATCCAATCTAATCTAGATAATCTAACAGCTAGGGTAAGTAAGGCAGAAGAACGAATAAGTGACCTGGAAGACAATTGAATAGATAAAAAGGGAAAAGAGGAGGCCAGGGAAAAACAACTCAGAATCCATGAAAATAGAATCAGAGAAATAAGTGACACCATGAAGCGTTCCAATGTCAGAATACTTAGAATCCTGGAAGAAGTGGAGGAAGAGAGAGGACTAGAAGATATATTTGAGAAAATTGTAGCTGAGAACTTCCCTAATCTGGGGAATGAAACAAACATTCATGTTCTAGAGGCAGAGAGGGCCCCTCCCAAGATCAAGGAAAACAGGACAACGCTCCAGCACGTAATAGTAAAACTTGCAATTCTTAGAACCAAGGAAACCATCTTAAGGGCAATTAGGGGGAATAGATTCCTTACGTACAGAGGGAAGAACATCAAAATAACGTCAGACCTATCCACAGAGAGCTGGCAAGCCAGAAAGGCCTGGCAAGACATATTCAGGGTACTAAATGAGAAGAACATGCAACCAAGAATACTTTTTCTGGCAAGGCTGTCATTTACAATGGATGGAGAGATGCAGAGCTTCCAAGACCGGCAGAAACTGAAAGAATATGTGACCACTAACCCAGCCCTGCAAGAAATATTAACAGGGGTCCTATAAAAGGAGAAAGATCCCAAGAGTGATATACAACAGAAATTTACAGGGACAATCTATAAAAACAACGTCTTCACAGGCAACATGATGACAATTAATTCATATCTTTCAATAATCACTCTCAACATCAATGGGCTCAATGCTCCCATAAAACAGCACAGGGTTGCAGACTGGATAAAAAGACAGGACCCATCCACATGCTGTCTATGAGACTCATTTTGAACCTATAGATACATCCAGACTGAAAGTGAAGGGATGGAGATCCATCTTCCATGTCAGTGGGCCTCAAAAGAAAGCTGGGGTAGCAATTCTTATATCAGACAAATTAGATTTTAAAATAAAGTCTGTAATTAGAGACACAGAAGGACACTACATCATTCTTAAAGGGTCTATCCAACAAGATCTAACAGTTGTAAATATCTATGCCCCCAAAATGGGAGCAGCCATCTACATAAGCCAACTCTTAACCAAAATAGTCATATTGATAACAATACGTTAATTGTAGGAGACCTCAATACTCCACTCTCAGCAATGGACAGATCATCTAAGCAGAAAATCAACAAAGGAACAAGAGCTTTGAATGACACACTGGACCAGATGGACCTCATAGATATTTACAGAACATTCCACCCTAAAACAAGAGAATACTCATTCTTCTTGAGCGCACATGGAAATTTCTCCAGAACAGACCTATACTGGGTCACAAATCAGGTCTTGGCTGATACCAAAAGATTGAGATTATTCCCTGCATATTCTCAGACCACAATGCTTTAAAACTGGAACTCAATCACAAGAAAAAATTTGGCAGAAATTCAAACACTTCGAAGCTAAAGACCACTTTGCTCAAGAATGTTGGGGTCAACCAGGAAATAAAGAAGAACTTACACAATTCATGGAAATCAATGAGAATGAAAACACATCGGTCCAAAACCTATAGGAAAAGGCAAAGGCGGTCCTAAGGGGGAAATACATAGCCATCCAAGCCTCATTCAAAAAAATAGAAAAATCCCGAATTCACAAACTAAATCTACACCTTAAAGAACTAGAGAAAAACCAAGAAACAATGCCTAAGCCACACATTAGAAGAGAAATAATTAGGATTAGAGCAGAGATCAATGAATTGGAAACCAGAAACACAGTAGATCAGATCAATGAAACTAGAAGTTGGTTCAATTAATAAGATCAATAAACCACTGTCCAGACTTAACCAAAAGAAAAGAGAAAGGACCCAAATTAAGAAAATTATGAATGAAAGGGGAGAGATCATGACTAACAGCAAGGAAATAGAAACAATTAGTAGAAATTATTATCAACAACTATATGCCAATAAACTGATCAATCTGGATGAAATGGAGGCCTTCCTGGAAACCTAAAAGCTACCAAGACTGAAACAGGAAGAAATTGACAACCTGAATAGGACAATAACCAGTACCAATTGAAGCAGTGATCAAAAACCTCCCAAAAAACAAGAGTCCAGGGCCTGATGGATTCCCTGGGGAATTCTACCAAACATTCAAAGAAGAAATAATACCTATTCTACTGAAGCTGTTTCAAAAAATAGGAACAGAAGGAAAACTTCCAAACTCAGTCTATGAGGCCAGCATTACCTTAATCCCCAAAGCAGGCAAAGACCCCATCAAAAAGGAGAATTTCAGCCCAATATCCCTGATGAATATGGATTCGAAAATCGTCAACAAAATCCTAGCTAATAGGATCCAACAATACATTAAAAGGAGCATCCACCACGACCAAGTGGGATTTATCCCCAGGATGCAAGAGTGGTTCAACATTCACAAATCAATCAATGTGATAGAACACATTAATAAAGAGGAGAGAGAAGAACCATATGATCCTCTCAATTGATGCAGAAAAAGCATTTGACAAAACACAACATCCTTTCCTGATTAAAACTCTTCAGAGTATAGGGATAGAGGGAACATTCCTCAAGTTCATAAAATCCCATCTATGAAAAACCCACAACGAATATCGTCCTCAATGGGGAAAAGCTGAGAGCCTTTCCCTTAAGACAGGAACACGTCAAGGATGCCCACTCTCGCCACTATTGTTCGACATAGTATGAGAAGTCCTAGCAACAGCTATCAGACAACAAAAAGAAATAAAAGGTATTCAAATTGGCAAAGAAGTCAAACTCTCTCTTCGCAGATGACATGATACTTTATGTGGAAAATTCAAAAGACTCCACCCCAAAATTACTAGAACTCATACAGCAATTCAGTAATGTGGCAGGATACAAAATCAATACACAGAAATCAGTTGCTTTCTTACACACTAACAACACAACTGTAGAAAGAGAAATTAGAGAAACGATTCCATTTACACTAACACCAAAAACCTTAAGATACCTTGGAATAAACCTAACCAAAGACGTAAAGGATCTATACTCTAGGAACTACAGAACACTCATGAAAGAAATTGAAGAAGGCACAAAAAGATGGAAAAATATTCCATGCTCATAGATCGGAAGAATAAACGTTGTTAAAATGTTTGTGCTACCCAGAGCAATCTATACTTTCAATGCCATCCCGATCAAAATTCCAATGACATTTTTCAAAGTGCTGGAACAAACAATCCTAAAATTTGTATGGATCAGAAAAGACCCCGAATTGCCAAGGAAATGTTGAAAAAGAAAAACAAAGCTGGGGGCATCACATTGCCCGATTTCAAGCAATATTACAAAGCTGTGATCACCAAGACAGCATGGTACTGGCACAAAAACAGACATATAGACCAATGGAACAGAATAGAGAGCCCAGATATGGACCCTCAACTCTACGGTCAAATAATCTTCGACAAAGCAGGAAAAAACATGCAATGGAAAAAAGACTGTCTTTTCAATAAACGGTGCTGGGAAATTGGACAGCCACATGCAGAAGAATGAAACTCGACCATTCTCTAACACCACACACAAGGATACACTCAAAGTGGATGAAAGACCTCTATGTGAGACAGGAATCCATCAAAATCCTAGAGGAGACCACAGGCAGTAACCACTTTGACAACGGCCACAGCAACTTCTTTCAAGATACATCTCCAAAAGCTAGTGAAACAATAGCAAAAATGAACTTTTGGAATTTCATCAAGATAAAAAGCTTCTGCACAGCAAAGGAAACAGTCAACAAAATCAAGAAGCAACCCACAGAATGGGAGAAGATATTTGCAAATGACACTACAGATAAAGGGCTGGTATACACGATCTATAAAGAACTTCTCAAACTTAACACCCAAAAAACAAATAATCAAGTCAAAAAACTGGGCAGAATATATGAAAAGACACTTCTCTAAAGAAGACATACAAATGGCTAACAGACACATGAAAAAATGTTCATCATCATTAGCGATCAGGGAAACTCAAATCAAATCCACATTGAGATACCACCTTACACCAGTTAGAATGGCAAAAATTGACAAGGCAAGAAACAACAAATGTTGGAGAGGTTGTGGCAAAAGGGGAACCCTCTTGCACTGTTGGTGGGAATGCAATTTGGTACAGCCACTTTGGAAAACAGTGTGGAGGTTCCTCAAAAAACTAAAGATCGAGCTACCCTATCACCCATCAATTGCACTCCTGGGTATTTACCCCAAAGACACAGATGTAGTGAAAAGAAGGGCCTCATGCACCCTCATGTTCATAGCAGCAATGTCCCCAATAGCCAAAGTGTGGAAAGAGCTGAGATGCCGTTGAACAGATGAATGGATAAAGAAGATGTGGTCCATATATACAGTGGAATATTACTCAGCCATCAGAAAGGATGAATACCCAAATTTTGCATCAACATGGATGGGACTGGAAGAGATTATGCTAAATGAAGTAAGTCAAGCAGAGAAAGTCAATTATCATATGGTTTCACTTACTTGTGGAACATAAGGAATAGCGTGGAGGACATTAGGAGAAGGAAGGGAAAAATGAAGGGGGCTGAAATCAGAGGAAGAGAGGAACCATGAGAGACTATGGACTCTGAGAAATAAAAGGGGTTTTAGAGGAGAGGGGGGAGAGGGGATTGGTTAGTCCGGTGATGGGTATTAAGGAGGGCATGTACTGCATGGAGCACTGGGTGTTATATGAAAACAATGGAACATGAATCACCACATCAAGGACTGATAATGTATTGTATGGTGACTAGCGTAACATAATAAAATTTAAAAAAAAAAGATCACTGTCTCTCTAAGTGAGAGAGGGGGTAAAAAAAAAAAAAAAGAGGTAAGAAGCAGTGAGATAAGGTTGTATAGATCTGCTCCAGTAATTGTGGGAAAGCTATCTTCTTTAGCTGTCATATGCTTCATCCCTGGAAATCCTCACTTTTGGGTCACCGGATGGTGTGTAGGTCCAATGAAGTCCTGGTGTTTTCTTTAGATGTGATACGTGCATCCAAGAGCCCATGGATGGAATCTGGTAGCACAAAATTGGTTAACTGTATCTGATAGAGGTCTTTCTAATGGTGTTGAAAACAGTCTTTCCTGAAGTATTTTTTTCTACTAGATGAAGTCCCAGGTAGCAAATTGTGATGTATAAGTTTTTTTTTTCTTTTTTAATTTTATTTTATTTGTTGGTCACCAGGCAATACATCATTGGTTTTTGATGTGGTGTTCCATGATTCATTGTTTGCATATAGCTTTTTATCTCCCAACACCATGCTGTGAAATTTGTTCTACCAAAGCATGGTTATTTTTAATACAAGTAATTAGGCCTTTACAATATTAAAGTGTATCTAATATTTACCAAAAAAAAGAAAAAGAATTACATCTTTTCATATAATGAGTTTACATATGTATTAAAATTTATTAAAAAATAAACCGAAGTGTGACAATATAATATGTATATTACATGTGTGTGATGTGTGTGTGAGCTCTGTATTCTTCAATCCTAAAAAGATAAAGATTTGGGTAAATTAAAAATTTAACAGTAAGGAGAGAAAGAAATGAGTGGTATTCCCACTTCCTTCCCAGGTCTTTGGTTTGCCCTGAGATGTGATGCGGTTGGGAATAAACAAAAGAGACAGGACTATGATCTTGGCATTCAGGGTGTAAGGTACAATTAAAAAACGAAATGGTCCCAAGTTATATCAGCTGTCAAAGGATACATTTCTCTCAAATACCCAGATAAAAGGAATTTCACTCCCTGAAAGATTCTATGCAGGCCCAATTACTGCTTCTCCATATAATTCCTGACACAGTATATAAAAAAAATCAAAGAAGAAGATGGTGAGCCCCAATAATACATTTTATTATTCTAGGATTTTAAGTGTACATTTAAAGGCCTATTGATATTAGCTACATAAAAATTTTATATCTACAAAATAAAAACAGTAACGGTAAGAAAAAAATCGACAAGAAAAAAAAAGAAAATAAAGCTTAAGAAGAAAATACCAAACTTGCTTAAATATATTCAAATCATACAAAAAAAAGAATAGAAAAGTTAAAGCAGTATCACATTTTTGAAAACTATCAGTTGCCATCTGAAGATTCTAGTAGATATTCAGAAAGCAAAAAACAAAATGTTAAAAATTAAAAATGAAAATAGAATACCAAACAAAACAATGCTACCACTAAACAAGGCAATTCCACCACCATCAGTAACATTAATGGGAAGTCACTTGCAACTGTCAATGTTAACTGTTGCTTAATATAATGGTTATCATACTATGTTGTGCTGCATACTTCTCCCAGTGCTTTGGAGTTTCTAAGAGAAGTAAAATGGGCTGGTTCTGGGAGTCTTCCTCTCCTTAGTCAGAGTTAAATTCCTTCCATTTGTTTTATGCTTTAGGATGCTGCTTAAATTGGTCTGAAATAGGAGTCTTCCACACCCTCCCCTACCAAAAATCTTTGAAATAGCACTACTTCACAATATTATAAAACAGAACTATTTGGATGAAATAAAAATATGTAATTCTTTGATGAATCAAACAGAAGAAACCATAAGTGGGTATTATTAATTTGTTCTTTACTGTTTATTTGCACATCTAAATAGACTTTACATGGGCACCTGGGTGGCTCAGTAAGCGCCTGCCTTCAGTTCAGGGCATGATCCCAGGGTCCTGGGATTGAGTCCCACATCAGGCTCCCTGATCAGCAGAGAGTCTGCTTCTCCTTCTCCCTTTGCCCCTCCCCCTACTCATGCTCTCTCTCTCTCTGTCTCAAATAAATAAATAAAATCTTAAATATAAATAAGTAGACTTCACTTACTATTGAAAAAGCACAACTGGAAGGATGTAAAAGACTAAACTACTAAAGGACAGGACTATATATACCAGTAGCAGAGCACCCTCACTACAGTCCAATGATGATGCAGGTGTCAATTACATGATACATTTGTTCTCCCTGAATGGATCACAGGAGAGAAATAATAACAAGCATATATAGCATACCTACTCTTTGATGGAGTCTCATTGTATGTACCATTTCAATCATAAAAACTTTTTGTTCTTACTGTGGCATATTTGGAAATGTGTCAGCATGTGTGTGCGTCCATGCGTCTGTTCAAGTATTAGTGCCTATGAAAGGAATGCTTCTCATCTTTGGGATATAAATTCTTTTCAGATTTCCTAATAAGAATGTTGTATTTATGTTTTAAAAACATCAAGAGCCTTACTGAGGTCCCACAATAAAAATAATATGATAAAAGTATTTTTACTTTTAAAAGGATGGGTTATAAAAAAGCAATGATATACAAAAAAGACATAATAACTCTAAGAAAATCTGCAAATGCTATTTTACTTTCATTGTTACTAAAATTTTCTGAAAGTTATGTTTTTATTTCATTCAGATCACCTGAAGCAGAGCTATCATAGATGTAAAGCCTTACAACCAGTCATATATTCCATTCATTTTTAAAGTGCTTTGTACTTTAATATAAAGATTCTTGCTCCAACATCCAAAATCCAGCATCTGATTATATGAATAAGCCATTTTCATAAAACTAAGTTTTAAAAACTAAAGTTTTAAAAAGTAAAGGAAAAAAATATTCTCAGAGATGAAATTTAGTACTAGAAAATATGGGCAATTCATACCTCATCAGTGTTATAGATAATCTGGAGTCCTGAAGAAATCATTTCCACAAGGTAAAGGAGATAGAGTGATACTGCATTTATCTAAAAACAAACAACATTAAAAGGTTAAAGGAAATAACAAATTCAAGAGCTAAAATTATGTCATTTGCTCTAACAGTGGCAAATAAAAACTATTGCCTTTCCTATTGTGAAATAAAGGAGCTGAGTATTTAGCTCATCATAAAATCCCAGCTTTGAATATAAAACTCTAAAATCCTCAAATTCACTGTAGTGGTTAATACCTGATTAGGGAAATGGCTGCAAATAGAACTGTCAGCAACTGTTTCTATAACATTTGTTTTCTAAGATTTATTTTCAAATTCTGGATCTAAAGTACTCTACTTTGAAGTAGTTTTGCACCACAGGCAGCTATATAATGTCAATTCATCTCAAATGTATGTAAATGAAAAAGTTATTTGGCAAGTAAGACATTAGGACTTTGCTAGTACACCATAAACAATAGGCAGTGCGTCTTGAAAACAGAATTATTCTGAGAGAATGTAGAATTTATGTAAGCAACTGAGGGACATATTAATTTTAATCAATGGTACAGCATATAAAATATATTTATGAACAAATGAGTTTTATAAGCAAATGAGTCATTTTTTTCTTTTAGTTTGTCTATTAAAGATTGACATTATATGATATAAACAAAAAAAAAATGAAGACAATAATGTCCACTTTAACAAAAAGAGATTCTCGCAGAAGCCTAAATGGGATGTATAAATTGTGTCAAGTAAATAAGTAGTGAAAGATAAATACTACAACATAGACAAACCTTGAATATGCTAAATGACTAAAGTCAGTCACAAAAGACCACATGTTGTATGATTCCATGTATATGAAATTAACAGAATAGGAATATTCAAAAAGATGGCAAGGAGACTGGTGATCGTGTAGGGCAGGGGGCTTTCAAGGAGATGGGGAATGACTGTTAATGAAGACAGATTTCTTTTTTTTTTTTTTAAGATTGTATTTATATATTTGACAGAGAGAGAGAGACAGCGAGAGAGGGAACACAAGCAGGGGGAGTGGGAGAGGGAGAAGCAGGCTTCCCGCGGAGCAGGGAGCCTGATGCAGGGCTCAATCCCAGGACGCTGAGATCATGACCCGAGCTGAAGACAGACGCTTAACTGACTGAGCTACCCAGGTACCCCGAGCACAGATTTCTTTATGGGGTAATGAAAATGTTCTGAAATTAACTATGATAGTGGTTGCACAACTCTGTGAATATAATAAAAACCACTGAATTATACACTTTCAATAGGGGAACTGTATGTTTTGTTAATTACAGCTCAATAAAGCTTTACATAAAAAATAAATACACAGGAAGCAGTTTAAAATTTTTCATTTAGGTAGGAAAATGATAATTTAAGTTAAGATCAACTAGGAAGCACAATGTAATTTTTTCCTGGTGTAATTCTAACCTAGAAGATTATTACCCTCTAATAGCCTTGGTGGCTCATGTCTTTCCTGACTCTCTTCCAATCCTTACTGAGTAACTGACAAAAAGTGGGGGCAGAAAATCATTTGTGTCCAGAGAGGCCTTGGACAAAGTGTCCCTGTGCTACCAGGTGTGTTGGATATTTTGCCTAATCATCTTTGCCTTAGATATTTTTGCCACAAGCACTTAACCACAAACATTTTCAGTGTGTACATTTTCTCCACATCACCAACTGGCCATAAGGCAATTTTGCCATAAAAGATTAAAAAAAGTAATAATAACTGGTTGACAGTTTGATTTGACAGTTTGGATTCATTTCTCCATTAATGTGAAATTCCCACTTTTATATTATATAAATCTTATATTTTTATAAGTATCTTTTCATAATTCATACTTTCTATATTATATTAAATCTTAGCCCTCATAATGGTCTATACAATGATGCAGATGTTTGAGCCCACATTTCCCAAAGAACTATGGAGTGTCTATGAACAGATATGTGACAGTGTGCCAAGAACAAACAAACAACAGTGTAGATGGCATTCACAACGCAATACAAAGTTCAGTTACAAATATGCATCCTAGTATTTGGAAAATGATACTCCTCTTAATGAAGGAAGAAATATTAGTGAAAAAAGAAAAAGTGTAATGTCAAATGACGAGACAAATCAACAAGCAAAAAAGAAAAATGTATTACTCTGAACCACAGACTTTGAAAACAAATGCTTAGGTAAAATTCAAAAAATAAAATCAGCTATTTGCACAATATTGCCATAAATTTTACACACATTTTAAATGTATTTAGTGTTCTGTATTTCACAATAAAGTCTTTTTAATTTTGTCATTCATTTTTCATGTTATATCCTTTTTAATGTCCCTCTTTTATTTTTTGTGATTTTATCTTTCAAAGCAAAATTGCCTTACAGCCAATTAGTTATGCGGTGAAAATACATGCAGCGAAAATTCTTGCAGCAAAGATGCATACTGCAAAACTACCTAACACTGCCGCCAGGGCCTGGCAGTGCTGGTGGCTCTCTCAGGAAGCAGAGCTGTCTTGGATGCCTCCTGACTTCTCAGCATTCAAAGTGCGGGGGATGTCAGGGTCTTGTTAAGGTCCAAGTGAGCCAGACACAAAAATACAGGATTCTGGTTTTAGGTTTTTTTAGACTGACATAAACTTTTGAGTGACCCTTCTCAGAACATGGTAGAGAAGAGCTTCAAACCATTGCCAGGCTCACCCAAATAATTTCTTACAGCACTGACACTGGCATGTCAGAAATGACTTCAAAGAAATGTCACTGCTATGGACAGTCAGTTATAGCTACACCTCCAAGAGCACTCTGCTCTGACTTAAGGGATGCTTCTGTGAGAAAGTATCATTAAGTGACAAATTGTACAGAAACAGCCAAATAACAGCTCGACCAGCATTTATTTAAAACCTACTGTGAGGCAGGCACTAAGCTTAAACTCCAGGATACAAAAATTTAAATAAGCTGTTATCTTTTGAAAACCCTATTTCAAACAGTAAACATGTTTGTCAAAGCAAAAGGTACATAAAACCTAATTATGTTATAATTATAAGGAGAAGGGTGAGCAACTACATATTCATATATACTAAACCTCCAAGGAACTGGCTACAAATAAGTGTAAGAGTTTCTGCTGCATAGAAATGGGGATGCTGTACTTTCTATGACTGGAGGAGTCATACTAAAGTAAGACATTTCAGGTCTCTAGAGAGAGAGGGACTATAAAAAGGACATACTCTTATTTTAGTAAAGAATATATGAATAATAAGTATTCTGTCCTAAAGACAGCAGAACCAAATGATGAACAGGAAGAAAACTCATTAAATAGCATATATAATATCTGTATCCTAAAAACAAGGCAACAGGATGTCCAGCTAAAAGCAATACACAGATGTAAGAGAAAAAGAAGTGAAAACAAAACATAAAATCCTACAGTCATTCTTAACCCAGGTATAAAATTTAATATAATATATAGAGTCCAGAAATGCCTTTTAGAATTACATTTTAATGGTATGCTTATAGCTTCGTTGAAGGTTGATATATCAAAACTGAACTGTCATGTAACAAAAATTTCTGATTTGCAGCTCTATCACTGCCAACTGTCTTTTATTCCATAGTTCCTAAGTGTTGAAATTCTTCTAAATTTGATAGTAAGTACAAGCTTCTTTGAGATAGGAATGATATTATAAACCATCCAGTTGCTCTTTTCTGCTTGCAGATCAAGACCTCTCAGTCTGATCTGATGCTCAATCACAAGAACTAACTCAGCCCTAGTGGCTACCATTTCACTTCCTCATTTTAGGGTTGGTTTTCTACTTCTGTTTTGAACAATTTATGAAATCTACTTTACAAAACTTTTAAATAGCCCCAAGTCTTCTATGATACAGAGTATGCACAGAGAAGAAGAAAACTTATAGTATTCTCCTT
Organism: Callorhinus ursinus; assembly: GCF_003265705.2. NCBI lineage: Eukaryota > Metazoa > Chordata > Mammalia > Carnivora > Otariidae > Callorhinus > Callorhinus ursinus. The sequence goes on from NW_027397118.1 coordinate 8,194,938, forward strand.
TTACCTGAAGATGACCGTACTCCTCATAGGAGAGAACCTCATCTCCTGTGTGCACATTGAATACAGAGTGAAGACAGGTTCCTGGGCGTGGGTCCTGCTTAAACTGCTGGACCTAGAATCAAACACAAAATTCAAATAGTACTACTAAGTCACATTATCATCCAACTTTAGAGATTATAAATTATTTTTCTGAAACCTTTAATGAGGAAAGCTCTGGCGTCAAGGCAAAGTACAGAGCAAAGCAGATATGTTACTTTTTCTAAAGAAACAAAACACTGACAAAACTCATATAACTACTAACTTAATAGTTAACATGACTGTTGAATATTTAATTGATGTTTCAAAAATAGCAAATCAAGTACAACAAGGAGCTTGTGAATATGGTAGCAACAGCTTTTGCAACTGTTTTATATTCATTTTATTTTAGTGTCAACTAATAGTTTACTCTGTGGAACAGGATTTCAGGGATTACATCCCACTGTACTGCCATTTGGAAATGCTTCCATTGACACTCAGTGAAAAAGTGATTCAGACCTCATTCTAATTCAGTTAAGTATTCAAAACTTCAAATGCTATTTCCTTCTCTAAGGATCATAAATTGTAACCTATGTTCCTATCAACGGGTCTTCATTTCCTTTGCCACATATACTCTCCTTACCAAGGCACCAATTCCAAGAGAACATAGGACATACTTGTACTTACTAACTGCATATAAAGTTTAACCATTTTAGAATACTAAGTAAATACTAAGTGATCTAACAAACTCCAAGGACCAAAAAAAGAAATCCATCTGCTTTTTCAGGGCCTGTTCAATTCAATTTGGTGAATATTTACTGATACCAATCATATGTCAAGTACTGTGCTGGCCCCTGGAAGTATGAGATGAATAAATACAGAAAAAATACAATAACACACAGCTATATGTAAATGGAATAATTTTTTTCTTCCTTTGAAAATATATAAGTGATGATAATATCTGTGACATTATGATCTTGCATTGTTTCACTTGGCTAATAAAGCACATAGAACCATATTCTTTTCCTCACCTTCAAATTTCTTTTCATCCTTAGAATCTTACCTCCCAAAATCATCTTCTTTTATAAAGTCCTTTCTGAACTATTCCTTAAATTCCTTCCTCTGGAGTCCACATCAGGGTGCTTATCCTTCAATAACTTCTTTTCTTTTTATTAGTTATCTGTGTCTCTCACTATCTTATAAACTTCTAGAAGTTACATATCCCAATATGGTAGCCACTAACTACAGACAACTAACTAAATTACAATTAAAGTTCAGAAATTCAGTCCCTCAGTCACACTGACTATATATCAAATATTCAGTAGCCATATATGACTAGTGGCTTCTGCATTGTTCAACACATTAATGCAGAACATTTCTATCATCACAGAAAGTTCATTGGACAGTGCCGTGCTAGACGGCTAATACACCTTTGCACCCCTCCCCACCCCCAAGGGGCCTGGAAATACCCCACAAACAAATACATAGCCTTTCCTATCATTCAAGTCAACAAAATGAAAGCTAGGCCCTACCAGTAGATAATCAGAAATGAGAGGATAAGGATCAAGGTAGGGATGTATATCTTCTATGTATACAGTGACCAAGCCATCGAGTATTAACTCAGAGAAGGTGAGGTTATTCCTTCTCAATATCTGAAACTGCGGCCACAGTCTTAGACAACACAAATAGAAATCAATGTGGTCACTCCTTTCACACTATTATCTCAAGGTGTTGTCTGGGCTCTGAGACAAAAATATGGTTAAGTTAAAATACATTCTGCCTATGTGATAAAGATCTAAAAGGATAAGGTTTTATCAGTTTAATAAAATTATTGCTACAGTTGACAATGCAGTGTTTGTCATTTGTCTTCAAGACACACAAGTACCCAGCATGAGAATTTATATTCAATCGTGCCAGGGGAAAAGCAACTATTAAATGCTTAAAGATACTCAAATGGGAAATTATGTAACTATGCTTTGAGTCTTATAGCTGTTAAAAGACAAATAATATAAAATTTCGGAAAAAAATAAGACCCAAACTATAGAAGTTTTGAAAATTAATGGGGCATATTTTATGTGAATTATAGACAACTACTATTCTTGAAATCAGTCAAAATTAAGGGGACATCAATCAGTATTTTATATGTCTGGCATCTGGCAAGTAAAAATAAAGAATGATTAAAGCAAAATTTTCTAGACCAAAAAAAAAAAACCTAGAATAATGTTTTCTCTGCTTGCATTTTATTTAGATTTTTTTTCCTGGAAACTTAAATAATTATGAATAAACAGCTTATCATTTAGGAAAAGGTGAGAATTTTATCAACCATTCTTAATTTATAACCTAACATAGCATTTAGGTATGAAAAATCATCTCATAAGGGAATTCTGGAAGAATAAATTTTATAAAATTTTAATGATTTATCATGAACTAGAAACTACTCAGTAACATTTTAGATGAATAAATTTTTTATGTAGATAGCTAGGGACAGCAACATTCATAGTCCATTATAAACGAAATCTGTGCCTTCCAAACTACTGAATGCACATTAAATTTATTTTGAAAAATTCTGAATGCTTCTCCTTAGGGAGTATTAGAAAATAGAGTAAATGAGAGAATAGGTATATGAACATTTAGAGGTAAAAAAAAAACAAACAAAAAACCCTAATATGAATAAGTGGCAAGACAATAATAAAAATCAGATTCCTCTACACTCTGCTAATCAAGGACAACTCTATCCACTCAAATGTATAACGAATTAAAATATCTCTTTTATATAGTATTTTCAGAAAATATGTCAAGAAGCATGTCATGATTTTACTTCAGAAGACAAAGAAGATGAACCTTAGGGTCAAACAGCAAATGATTACTACAAATATGCTTCACTTTAGTTTTAAGAAAAGGGCAAAGGATATATATTTCATATTTTAAAATATGGTAACATTCCCTACTGCTGTAGAATCATGAAGGAACTTGTGAGCATCAATGAGGTGAAGGTTTGGTAGGAGGCAGTGAGCTGGATATGTGTGGTTAAATCTAATCTCAGAGTCCTTCCCACACAGTCATATATGAATTATGATAATATCCTCCATTCCTACTCTAGAAAGTTATGGGGATCAAGAAAGATTACAGGGGTGCCTGGTGGCTCAGTCAGTTAAATGTCCGACTCTTGATTTCAGCTCAGGTCATGATCTCAGAGTTGTGAGATCAAGCCCCATGTCGGGCTCCGAGCTAGGCAGCCCTGCTTAAGATTCTCTCTCCTTCTCTCTCCCTCTGAACCCCCCCACCAAATCACACACATGTCCATGCATTCTTTCTAACAACAACCACCAAAAAAACATCACAATAAAAACTGCTTTAAAATCTGTAAAACCCTATAATTTGTGGTATGCATAAATACCTAATCCTAATATAATCCATACCTTCTTACAACTCACACTTACTTTAATTGTCTAGCCTCATAACTAATAAAGGAAAGAAATACTAATCCTTTATAATTTAAGGAATTCAAGACATCTTAAGTCCCATTCAAGGTGTATTCAAAAAGAAAACATAATTGTGAAGATTGGTCAGAGAAAGACAAATACCATATGATCTCACTCGTATGTGGAATTTAAGAAAAAAATAAATAAAACAGACAAGCATATGGAAAGGGGAAAAAGAAAAAAAGGAGAAAGGGAAACAAACCGTAAGTGACTCTTCATGACAAAGGACAAACAGGGTTGATGGAGGGAGGTGGGGGATGGGCTAGATGGGTGATGGGCATTAAAGAGGGCACATGTTGTGAGGAGCACTAGGTGTTGTATGTAAGTGATGAATCACTGAATTCTACTCCAAAAACCAATATTGCACTGTATGTTAACTAACAAAATTTAAATTAAAAAAAAAATTAAGACTGGTAAGGTTGAGTGATTATTTAGAAAGGGATATTAACAATTGGTTAAATAAGCCACAAGGAACTTTTTGTATCATCATTTCCTTCCTTTTGATAAACAATTTTACTACTTTAAGTCTGTCAGCTTATTTAGTAAACATGAATTCATGGCTCTCACAATGCTTCCTTAAGAGAAAAGTTAATTGACAGACATTAGGCGTTCATGAAATAATAAATGTGAAATAAACAGTAAACTTCTCACAGTAAAATTCTCAGGAAAAAAAAAATTAATCATAATTACTTCAAATATATGACATACTAGTTTAATTCAAGTATACCAATATGACATTATTTCAACAAATGAAAAACCTATATAATAATAATAAAATTATAAAATAACCTTTATAATTTGCAAATAATGATTTGCAAAGTCAAATCTCAGCAGGCATCTATAGGTTTGTTACATTTCTGGTGAACAAATCTACTTTTTCCGCCAAGTAACCCTTTCTTGTTGCCACATTCTAAGGGCAAAATATAATTTTTTTTTTTAGCTTTGACTTCAGACACAGATCTTAAGAAGAAAATGTACGATCACAAAAATTTACTGTAATAATCACAAGATAAAAACATACAAAATATTAAGTGATCAAAACTGCATGCATAATTACTGATTTGCATCTTTGCTCATGAATCATCAAACATGGGGGTGCTCTTGGGGACCTATGATAAACTCAGTGATGTATATGGACACTTAATATGTTAGGACCTGGGGACACAGGGATGTAGGTAAGTTGGAGAAATATCACATTATATTTGCACAGTTTTATAGTTTTCATTATGTATATTATTTTAATAAAATACATAATAATTGCTGATTATGTATATTATTTTAATTTCCACAATAACCCTGTAAAATTCGCTATTTTCTAAGCCAATAATTCCTGTCCTTTCTACATGTAAATGATGAGGTATTTTTAAGCTGAAGTTCAGGGACGCCTGGGTGGTTCAGTTAGTTAAGCAGCTGTCTTTGGCTCAGGTCATGATCCCAGGGTCTGGGGATCCAGTCCTGTATCTGGCTCCTTGCTCAGTGGGGAGGCTGTTTTTCCCTCTGCCTGCCATTCCCCCTGCTTGTGAGCAAGCATGCTTACTCTCTCTCACTAAATAAATAAAATCTAAAAGATAAATAAAAAATAAATAAAAATAAACTGAAGTTCACTTAAGTCAGGGCAATCACATGTGCAAAAGGAATTTTGATAAGGATTTTCTTAAACAATATAATATTCATTAGAATTATGGATATTGTAAGGTTCCTGAGAAACTGAGTCTTTATCAAGCAAACACCAGATGCAAAATACAAACAAATTGAAGCCTAAATAACAATTCTCAGTCACCTCTCGCTTAAGGTGTTTCTTCAATTTCAGTATTTCAAACCCTGGCCTGGTAAGGTAGAAGCTGTTTTAACCTATCTAGACAGCCCTAGGATGTGGCTTTACCTTTTGAAAGTACATTCTTCTTCAGAAGATGCTATTGCTATACTGGTTAAATTAATCCTTCAGAATGATGTGAGAATTCCAGTCTACAGTGTTTTACCTTATCGGCCTGACGCATATAGCAGTAGAGAATTCCTCTCATACATTTTATAGCGGAGTGCTCCAGCTCATGGGTCCTTCCCTTGTCATCATCAATGCGCCTGGGTGAGAGAGATAACTCATGAAACAAATTGGAAATGCATTTGAAAAGGAAGCAGAGCTTTCGGTAATTAAGTATTTAACTATCTGACTAATCATATGTTCTGGCGACATCTACTAATTCTGTAACAGTGAAACTCCATTTTCCCAGCAGATGTAGAAATGCTGCAATAAAAAAAAAAAATCCTATGATGAAACTTGTGTTGCTTTCACCTTCTTTTAAGGAAATAAGCCAATTGCTTCAGAAATAGCATACAATATTTCTACATTGACTTGGCTGAAACTTTAAAGGATATCCTATATTGGAAAAATCTACCAAAAGATTTTTTGATTTGCTGTTACAGAGTAGAGGCAATTTTTAGTATCAATCCCTTTAGGTTATGCAATACCCACTTGGATTCAAGGCAACACAGATTAAGGTAGGCACATGTCTTCTTTGCTCTACCATGTGATTAAGTATGTCAGGGTGGGCACTTTAGTCCAGGATGTCTTCAAATAAACACACATCCAGTATGACACATAATGTATTTGGGCACAGTTTTATACTCTTGGGTCTTAGTTTAAAATCAATCAACCATTGTTTATATTGTTTGCTTTTAAAAAGAAAAAAACAGCTAAAATCTAACTATTAAGCAAATTTAGATGTTCTTCTCTCCTTAAGTTCCTTTTTCACCACGGATCAAAAAGTAATGAGATTAACCCACTACTGCAATTGAAAATAAATTGTTCATTGTTTCACTAAATCTTAATGGAAATATCTGGCAATCATCCACACTTGATAAAAACCATCACTCTCTCCTTAAAAAGTATACTACAATTAACTCCTCTTCCAACTGCAGACCAGTACTAGAAGGAATAATGATCATTTTAACATAGCACCGTCAATGTCAGACAAAAGCAAGGTGTCATTCGAACATTATTCCTCCCTTCATATGCAGGCACTACAGTACAACTACCAATATTTTGCTCTATGCTATATTTTTCTGTCTGATGAGCTGCACAAGTGTTTTAATAGAGGCAAATTATGGCATAGGTAACAGTGGACCAGGCATTGATACATGAAGGAAACAGCAAACTTAGGGTAGAACGAGCTCAATGAAATCTGATTCCAAATCCTACTTCATCTAAAAACAAAAACAAAAAAAATCAAGTTTTCCCAAAACTGTTTTTAAAATCATTCTGTGCCCTAATTTCAACAAGCATTTAACCAAACAAAAATATTCCAGAATAAATCACCCACTAAAAGAGTTCTTCTATTGTAATGAAGTTCTCCTATTTCTCCATTCTTCTCAAATAAAATAGAAACCAGAAGAATATTTCTCTTCTGAGAAAGTAAAAGAAGAGTTTTATGTGAGTAAAAACATTTAGGCCACCAATCTATATATATTACCTTTTCAAAGATGTAAAGTGAATCTGATGACCCAAAATAATTCCTCTATTTTCTACCAGGATCTGGCAATATTCTACTCTCTTTAACAATCTCTGTGGATGTCAACTCAAGTTTTAATATGATCTGAAGAATACTTTTAACTTTAAAAAAATGAATAAATGAAAGAACTTTAAATTTAATCTGTGAATTTATTGATGACAAGTTATGTGTGAGTGTTGATCAGATATTTCTACAATATGAAGTCTTGCTATTTTATCTAAACTACAATTTTATACTTATAAATACAAACCAGTAAAGAAACCAGACACTTGAATCCTATCATCAGTGTATTATTTCCCTATGAACAAGCTTAAAGGAAAATAAAATCAATATTTTATGGTAGAAATAGTCATGAGACCTGATTGTTTACCAAAACTAGCTAGGGCCACCTATTACACTCAACTTCTAAAACAGCTATAAATCTGACACTAGAAGGAAATAGGCTGATTTCCTGTAGGAAGTCCACTCTCTCTCCCTTGGACAGTGCTACAAAGATATCTCCTCAATGTCTGCTGTTCATTCTCATTTTTCCAAGATATACACATATATATATAAAAATATATATATATATTTAGACAGTCTACACAAACTCTTTCAAGTCAATACTCTTCAAAAAATCACTCTTCTCAAATATAAAAAGTAAACTAAATTCCATATGTGAACCCTAATTTAAAGTCAAATTTTTTCTAGAAATTATATTAGAAACAAAAAATGAAAAAAACACTACATAATACCTTTTAATATAGCATAAAGTATAGAATTGAAATTCATTTAACAGATTTTGTGTAACTGAATATGTTCAGAAACAGTTTTAAACTGAACCATGTAAACAAAAATATAAATATATATAAAGAAATTAATTATAACAATAAAATATAAATATGTATAATTATATTAATTACAATAAATATAGAGTTATATAATTTAATATAGTTATAACTTTAAATAGTGGTACATTGGGAACTGCAACATGATATATAAATATTTTATTTTTTTAATTTTTTAAATTAATTAATTTTGAGAGACAGCAAGAGCATGAGCGGGAGGGGCAGAAGGAGAGGGAGAGGTAGAAGGAGAGGGAGAGAGAATCCCAAGCAGACTCGACATTGAGTGCAGAGCCAGATACAGGGCTCAATCCTGTGATCACAACCAAAGCCAAAACCAAGAGTCAGACGCTTAACCAACTGCACCACCCAGGCGCCCCTATAAATGACATTTTAAAAAGTCAAACACATTATTCAGTTTTTCTTCCCTCCTTGAAAATAAAACAAAATTATAAAGTGGAACTGTAATATTATATCCAAAAAAACTATTTCAGGGTCCTGGGATCAAGCTGCACATTGGGCTCCCTGCTCAGCCAGGAGCCTCCTTCTCCCTCTCCTCCGCTTGTGTTCCCTCTCTCTCTGTGTTTCTGTCAAATAAATAAATAAAATCTTTAAAAAAAAAAAACTATTTCAAAGTGTATTTTTGCAAAGAAATCACCTCATTGTCTCTAATACTAAAATACTGAATATCTAATTAATTAAATAACACCAAATTATACTCTTACATGCATATAAAATATAAATGTGCATAAAATCTTTTTAAGCTCTCAGTACACACATACACAAATCCAAACAGATGTGAGGTTTCATGAGATTGTTAATAAGACTGAAACCAATGCAATGAGAAAAATCAAATTACAGTTTTTAAAAATTAATTTTATACTATGCATTAACAAAAAGAGATACATATAAGTTTCTGAAGATAAAACATTGACAGCTTAATTTTTCAGGAATTCTCCCTAATGTAGCCTATATCACTTCATTGTCATTAACAAGTAGAATTAGAAACAAAACTTCTATTAATTTTACATAAAAATTCTCTAAACAAATCCTCACGATTTAATATTGCAAAAGTAAGAAGGGCTTTAATAATTCTGTGATAAGTATGCATACATTTCTCCAAAAGGGAAACAATTCACTTGCTAGTAATACAAAAAAATGTAATGCTTTATACACATAAGAAGATAAATTATCCAGGGAGTTAGTACATACACAGTATGCCTACAAAGAAAGGACTTGAAATTCTCTATCAAATGAAGTTTTCTGGGAAAAGGCCTATATGCTTATACTTTTTTAAGCAAAATTTTATTTAGAAAAATTTCAGGTCTATATAAGAACTAAAAGGATGTACAATGAATAAACATTTTAAAGTTCACCTGGATTCCCAAGTTACTAAAATTAGCTTGCATTCTCCATAATTTATTTTCTGTACTTTTTGAAAAGAAACTACAAAAATCATCACCCTTCTACATTTTAAAAATATGTCTTAAAAACAAGGACATTCCCCTATACAACATTATTATTACATATAAAGAATTTAATATTGATGCTAAATTATCTAATATATACACTATAACAAATTTATCCAATTATACTCAAAATATACCTTTTAGGATTTTAATGTATGATCCAATCAAGGATTCGATTTGAGTATCATTTATTTTTTGTTGACTAATTTAATATTTTTTTCTGTTTTTAAATCAAGTATAATTAACATACAGTGTTACATTAGTTTCAGGTGTACAACATAATGATTCAACAACAAATGTTACTCAGTGCTCATCAAGACAATGTACTCTTGGTCACCTTTATATATTCCACCCATGGGGCAAACACCAGTTTGTTATCTGCATTTAAAAGTATGTCTTTTCTGGGGCGCTTGGGAGGCTCAGTTGGTTAAGCAACTGCCTTCGGCTCAGGTCAAGCTCCCGAGGTCCTAGAATGAAGCCCCATATCAGGCTCCTTCTTCAGCGGGGAACCGGCTTCTCCCTCTCCCTGTACCTGCTACTTTGCCTGCTTCTGCTCTCGCTCTCTGTCAAATAAATTAAAAAAAAAAAAAAAGTACATTTTTTTTCTGTTTGCCTCTTTCTTTTTCATTTTTTTGTTTCTTAAATACCACATGAGCAAAAATCATATGGAATTTATCTTTCTCTGCCTTATTTTACTTTGCATTATACCCTCTATTTTCCTACATGTTGTTGTAAATAGCAAAATTTCATTTTTTTACGGCTGAGTAATATTCCACTGTGTGAGTCTGTGTGTCTCACACACATATACATCTTTATCCATTCATCAATCAATAGACACTTGGAACATTTCTAGGTATGGAAACAATGGTATTCTATATATGGCATTGCCAATGTTACAATAAACACTGGAGTGCATATATCTTGCTGAATTAGTGTAGTCATTTTCTTTGGCTAAACACCAAGTAGAGGAATTACTGAATGATATGGTAATTCTATTTCACATTTTAGAGGAACCTCCATAATGTTTTTCACAGTGGCTGCACCAATTTGCATTCCCACCAACAGTACAAGGGTTCTTTTGTCTCCACATGTTAACACTTATAATTTCTTCTTTTTTATTTTAGCCATTTTGAGAGGTGTAAAGTGATATCTCATTGTGGTTTTAATTTGCATTTCCCTGATGATTAGTGATGATGACCTTCTTTTCATGTGTCTGTTGGCCATGTATTTATCTTCATTGGGGAAAAAGTCCATTCTGAACTTGTGCCTACTTTTAAATTTAACTGTTTTTTTGTGTTAAATTCTTTACATTCTTCATATATTTTGGATATTAATCCCTTCTCAAATTAAATATATCACCTGCAAAAATGTCCCACTCATAGGTTGCCTTTTTGCTTTGTTGCTGGTTTCCATTCCTATGCAAATGCTTTTAACTTTAGTGTAGTCCAAATAGTTTAACTTTGTTTTTGCTTCCCTTGACTGAGGAGACTTACCTAGAAAAATATTACTATGGCAATTTTTTTAAAACCTTCTTGCCTATATTTTCTTCTAGACGTTTTATAGTTTCAGGTCTCACATTTAGGTCTTTAATTAATTTTCAGTTTATTTTTCTGTATGGTGTAAGAAACTGGTCCAGTTTTCATTCTTTTGCATGTACCTGTCCAGTTTTCCCAGCACCATTTACTGAAGAGACTGTCATCTCCTGATTATACATTATTGTCTCCTTTTTTGCAACTTAACTGACCATACAAATATGGGTTTACTTCTGGCCTTTCAATTCTGTTCCATTGATTTGTGTGACTACTGTTGTGACACTACCATACTGTATTCATTACTTCAGCTTTGTACTGTATCTTGAACTCTGCTATAGTGATACTGCCAAATTGTTCTTCCTTCTCAACACTGCTTTGGCTATTTGGGGTCTTTTGTGGTTCCAAACAAGTTTTAGGATTATCTGTTCTAGTTCTGTGAAAAATGTTGTTGGTAATCTAATAGGAATTTCATCAAATCTATGAATGCTCTGGGTAGTATGAACATTTTAACAATATCGGTTCTCCCAATCCATGAGCATGGAATATTTTTCTATTTGTTTCTGTCATCTTCACTATTCTTCAGCAGTGTTATAGCTTTTGGAGTACAGGTCATTTATGTCCTTGTTAGGTTTACTCCCAGGAATTTTATTCTTCCTTGTGCAAATATAATTGGGATAGTTTCCTTATTTTTTCTTGCTGTACTTCATTATTAGAGTATAGAAAGTCAATAGATTTTTGTATATTAATTGTATATTCTAAGATTTACTGAATTCATTTATCGGTTCTAGGAGTTGTTTGGTAAAGCTTTGATAGTTCTTGTTTACTATATATAGCATTTCATTAACAAATAGTTAAAGTTTTACTTCTTCCTTTCCAATTTGGAACCTTTTAATTCATTTTTTTGACTAACTGCTAGGGCTAAGACTTCCAGTACTATATTGATTGAAGTGTTGAGAGTGGACATCTTTGTCTTGTTCCAGATTTGAGAGAAAGAGCTCTACTCTTTTAAAGAATGAATGGGTCATCTGACAAACAAAATCAAAAATTACATGCAACAAATGAAAATGAAAATAAAAACAAGGGGTGTCTGGGTGGCTTAGACAGTTAAGTGTCTGCCTCTTGGATTTGGTTCAGGTCATGATGTCAGCGGTGTGAGATCCAGTCCTCTGAAGTCAGTGTGGAGTTGGAGATTCTCTCTCTCTCCCTCTGCCCCTCCTGTTCATGCTCTCTCTCTCTCTCTCTCAAATAAAACAAATCTTAAAAAAAATGAAAATGCAATGGTTGAAAATTTGGGGGATACAGCAAAACCTGTTCTAAGAGGGCCAACCATAGCAATGTAGGCCTACCTTAAGAAAAATTTCACCATCTATGAAAAACACACAGTGAATATCATTCTCAATGGGGAAAAATGGAGAGCTTTCCCCCTAAGGTCAGGAACACGGCAGGAATTTCCACTATCATCACTGCCACTCAACATAGTATTAGAATTCCTAGCCACAGCAATCAGACAATAAAAAGAAATCAAAGGCATCCAAATCGGCAGAGGAAGTCAAACTCTCACTCTTTGCAGATGATATAATACTGTATGTGGAAAACCCAAAAGACTCCACCCCAAAACTGCTAGAACTCATACAGGAATTCAGTAAAGTGGCAGGATATAAAATCAATGCACAGAAATCAGTTACATTCCTATACACCAACAACAAGACAGAAGAGAGAGAAATTGAGGAATCGATCCCATTTCCAATTGTACCCAAAACCATAAGATACCTAGGAATAAATCTAACCAAAGAAGCAAAGAATCTGTACTCAGAAAACTATAAAATACTAATGAAAGAAATTGAGGAAGACACAACGAAATGGGAAAACGTTCCATGCTAATGGATTGGAAGAACAAACATTGTGAAGATATCAATACTACCTAGAGCAATCTACACATTTAAAGCAATCCCTATCAAAATACCATCCACTTTTTTCAAAGAAATGGAACAAATAATCCTAAAATTTGCATGGAACCAGAAAAGACCCCAAATAGCCAGAGGAATGTTGAAAAAGAAAAGCAAAGCCAGTGGCACCACAATTCCCGACTTCAAGCTCTATTACAAAGCTGTCATCAAGACAGTATGGTACTGGCACAAAAACAGACACATAGATCAATGGAACAGAATAGAGAGCCCAGAAATGGACCCTCAACTCTATGGTCAACTAATCTTCGACAAAGCAGGAAAGAATGTCCAATGGAAAAAAGACAGTCTCTTCACAAAATGGTGTTGGGAAAATTGGACAGCCACATGCAGAAGAATGAAACTAGACCATTTCCTTACACCACACACAAAAATAGACTCAAAATGGTTGAAAGACTCAATGTGAGACAGGAGTCCATCAAAATCCTAAAGGAGAACAGAGGCATCAACTTCTTCGACCTCAGCCAAAGCAACTTCTTCCTAGAAACATCGCCAAAGGTAAGGGAAACAAGGGCAAGAGTGAACTATTAGGACTTCATCAAGATAAAAAGTTTTTGCACAGCAAAAGAAACAGTCAATAAAACCAAAAGACAACCGACAGATGGGAGAAGGTATTTGCAAATGATATATCAGATAAAGGGCTAGTATCCAAAATCTTTTTTTTTTAAGATTTTATTTATTTATTTGACAGAGAGAGAGATAGCGAGAGCAGGAACACAAGAAGGGGGAGTGGGAGAGGGTGAAACAGGCTTCCGGCCAAGCAGGGAGCCCGATGCGGAACTCAATCCCAAGACCCTGGAATCATGACCTGAGCCGAAGGCAGACGCTTAACGACTGAGCCACCTAGGCGCCCTAGTATCCAAAATCTATAAAGAACTTATCAAATTCAACACCCAAAGAACAAATACTCCAATCAAGAAATGGGCATAAAACATGAACAGACATTTTTCCAAAGAAGACATCCAAATGGCCAACAGACACATGAAAAAGTGCTCAACATCGCTCGGCATCAGGTATATCCAAATCAAAACCTCAATGAGATACCACCTCACACCAGTCAGAACGGCTCAAATTAACAAGTCAAGAAACGACAGATGTTGGCGGGGATGCGGAGAAAGGGGAACCCTCCTACAATGTTGGTGGGAATGCAAGCTGGTGCAGCCACTCTGGAAAACAGTATGGAGGTTCCTCAAAAAGTTGAAAATAGAGCTACCCTATGGCCCAGCAATTGCACTACTGGGTATTTACCCCTAAGATACAAATTTAGGGATTTGAAGGGGTACGTGTGTCCCTATGTTTACATCAGCAATGTCCACAATACCAAACTATGGAAAGAGCCAAGATGTCCATTGACAGATGAATGGATAAAGAAAATGTGGTGTATATATATATACAATGGAAAATTATGCAGCCATCAAAAGGAATGAAATCTTGCCATTTGCAATGACGTGGATGGAACTGCAGGGTATTATGCTGAGAGAAATAAGTCAATCAGAGAAAGCCATGTATCATATGATCTCACTGATATGAGGAACTCTTATCTCATGAAACAAACTGAGGGTTGCTGGAGCGGGGCGGGGGTGGGAGGGATGGGGTGGCTGTGTGATAGACATTGCGGAAGGTATGGGGTGTTATACGCAAACAATGAATCATGGAACACTACATCAAAAACTAATGATGCTGGGGCACCTGGGTGGCTCAGTCATTAAACGTCTGCCTTCGGCTCAGGTCATGATACCAGGGTCCTGAGATCGAGCCCCACAACGGGCTCCCTGCTCGGCGGGGAGCCTGTTTCTCCCTCTCCCACTCCCCTGCTTGTGTTCCTGCTCTCGCTGTCTCTCTCTCTCTGTCAAATAAATAAATAAAATCTTAAAAAAAAAACCTAATAATGTATGATGATTAACATAACATAATAAAAAAAATAAAAATTTCAAATATACAACCTAATCTTACAACTAATGGAGCTAGAAAACAAAGAATAAAGTCAGTAGAAGAAATAGTAAAAATTAGAATAGAAATAAATGAAATACAGACTAAAAAAAACCCAAAAAACCCAATAGATTAATGAAACCAGGAGGTGGCTCTTTGTAAATCTCAACAAGTAGGTAAATCTTTAGCGAGACTCAAAAAAAAAAAAAACAACAAAAAACAGATTATAAGAGAATATTATGAAAAACTATATGCCAACAAATTGGACAACCTAGAAGAAATGGATAAATCCTTAGAAACATAAAACATAAAAAAACTGAAGCACGAAGTAGAAAATTTGAACAGACCAATTACTAGCAATAAAACTGAGTAATCCAAAAACTCCCAACAATAAAGTCCAGGACCAGATGGCTTTGAAAGATGAATTCTACCAGACATTTAAAGAACAGTTAATACTTACTGTTCTCAAACTATTCCAAAAAAACAGAAATGAAGGAAAGCTTCCAAATTAATTCTATAACGCCAGCAGTACACTAATGCCAAACCCAGATAAAACACTACAAGGAATAAAACTACAGGCCAATACCTCTGATGAACATAGTTGCAGGAATCCTCAAGAAAATACTAGCAAACTGAATCCAACTACACATTTAACAACAAAAACAAAAAAAAAAACATTCACGATGATCAAGTGGGATATATTCCAGGGATGCAAGGGTGGTTCAATATTTCCAAATCAATTAATGTGATATATCTCATTAACAAGAAAATGGATAAAAACTATATGATCATCTCAACAGATGCAGAAAATGCATTGGACGAAGTACAACATCCATTCATGATAAAAGCTGTCAACAAAGTAGTTTTAGAGGGAACATACTTCAATATTATCTGTTATATTTCTGTGGTATTGGTTGTTACTTCTTCATTTCTGATTTTCATTCCCCCGTCAGCCTGCAAAATTTCTGTTGAAAAATCAGCCGATAGCCTTATGAGGTTTCCCTTATTTGTAATTAAACTCTTGCTGCTTTTGAAATTCTCAGTCACTACTTTTTGCCATTTTATTTATGTGTCTTGGTGTGGACCTCATCAGGTTAGTTTCATTGGGGGCTGTGATTCCCAAAAAGGATGTGTTTTCTTCCCCAGATTTGCGAAGTTTTTCATTTTATTTCTTCAAATAAATTTTCTGCCCCTTTTCTTTCTCTTCTCCTCCTAGGATCCCTATAATATGACCATATTACATGTGATCATGTTGCTGAAATCCCTTAACTTACTATGATTTTTTTATTACACTTTTTTCCTCTTTGCTGTTCAGCCAAGTTGCTTTCCTTTACCCTGGGTTCCAGGTTGGTTACACATTCTTCTTCCTCCTCTAATCTTCTATTGATTTCCTTCAGTGTATTTTTTATTTCAATTATTGACTTCATTTCTAACTGGTTCTTTTTTATATTTTTCTTTTGTTGAAGGCGTCAATGAAAGCCTCCACTCTTTTCTCAAGTCCAGGGAGTATCTTTATGACCATTATTTTGAATTCTTTATCAGACATATTGCTTATTTCCATTTCTTTAACTCTATTTTTGTGGATGTTTTCCTATTCTTTCATTTGGGTTATATTTCTCTATCTCCTCATTTTGTCTAACTCTGTTTGTTTCCATGAATTAGAAAAGTCAGCTACGGGGCGCCTGGGTGGCTCAGTCGTCAAGCGTCTGCCTTCGGCTCAAGTCATGATCCCAGGGTCCTGGCATCGAGCCCCACATCGAGCTCCCTGCTCGGCGGGAAGCCTGTTTCTCCCTCTCCCACTCCCCCGGCTTGTGTTTCCTCTCTCTCTGTGTCTCTGTCAAATAAATAAATAAAATCTTAAAAAAAAGAAAAGAAAAAGCTACATCTCCTGCTCCTGAAAATAGTGGCCTTATGAAGAAGAGGTCCTGCAGTGCCCTACAGCACAATGCCCTCTATTCACCAAAATCAGGTGATTTATTTAGAGGTATCTCATAAGTGGGCTGCATGTGCCCTACTATTATGGCTGAGCTGTATTTGCCTTCAGTACTATTGGCTGCAATGGCCCACTTTGCCTTTCTGGATGCACCAAGTAGGGTTTTGCCTCTGTACTGTTAAGGGCCCAGTGTGCAGCTGCATTGGAGTTCTATTGGAATAGTGTCATCTATCAGACGAGATACCTGCCCTCAGCCCACCTGCTGGGGCTGGTTGCATTGACCTGCAGGTTGGTCTTCCTTCCTTGTCCCCTGAGAGGTTTTCATTAGTGATTGAGGCTGGCAGTCAAACCAGATGCCTGCGCCCAGTCTGTCTGCCAAGGCTGCAGTCTCATGATTGGCAAGGCACTGTCTCTGTGCTGCTAGCTATAACTTTAGCTGTAGGGACCAAGGACTCACTAGGCTATGTGGTCATCTTCCCCACTCTCCAGGGCAGGAGTCACCGTAAAATGGTGCCAATCCCTGCAAGAAGTACTTGTAGGGTATGTTGAAGCAGGAGGTGTTTTGGCAACATGCCTGCCAAATGGAGCTGGTTGAATGGGACAGATCTCCAGGAGAACACAAGGGCAGGGCAGGGCATATGGTGCTAGCAAGATAAATGGAGAGTGTTTCTGCTGGTTCTCCACGTGTCCCACTTCCTAGGCTGTGTAGGGGGAAAAAATAACACCTGCCACCTATTTTGTTCTTGGAGAAATCTCTTAAAGATCCATGCCCCTCCAGCACCTGTTCTGACATTAATAAATAAATCACTTTATGAACACCCCACAGGCTTTTCAAACTGTACCTTCTATAACTGTATTTCAAACATGTTACTTATGCTGAATTTTTAAAGACAGGAACTCGGTTTCCTATCACCCTACAGCTCTTTCAGAGCAAAACCTACTAATTTTTAAAGTGAGAATTAAACCCTGCTGATTGTAAAAACGGCAGAAGTTCCACTGGTTTTCAAAGCCCAATGATATGATGAGACTCATCTTCCCAGTGTGGGTCTCCCGTGCCTGGGGTGACTAGGGTGCCTGGTGTGGAGTCTGATCCTCTCACTTCTCAGTGTTCATGGTGTCCCTATCCAATGTGGTTAGTCTCAAAGGGTTTTGGCTCCCAATCATGTTTCTACCCTTTTCCACTCTTTTCGATGTGGCTTCCTCTCCACAATTAACTGTGTAAAGTCCGTTCTGTCAGTCATCGGTCATTTTCAGAGTTAATTTCATTGAGGTGGCTATTATCTTGGAGTGTCAGTAAGACAAACTGACCTCAGGATCATTCACTCTACCGACCTCCTGGTTGTCATATTTCTTTAGTCTTTCTTACTCTAGTTATATTCATACTTAATTTTTTTTTCTGAAAAAGCCTTCATTTTGTCTTCACTTTTTCATTACTATGTTATGTTAGTCACCATACAGTACATCATTAGTTTTTAATGTACTGATCCATGATTCACTATTTTCGTATAACACCCACTGCTCCATGCAGTACATGCCCTCCTTAATACCCATCACTGGGCTAAACCATACGCCCCCCACCCCCCACTAAAACCATCAGTTCATTTCTCAGAGCCCATAGTCTTTCATGGTTTGTCTCCCCCTCCGATGTCCCCACACTTCATTTTTCCCCTCCCTCTCCTAATGTCCTCCATGCTATTCCTTATGTTCCACAAGTAAGTGAAACCATATGATAATTGACTTTCTCTGCTTGACTTACTTCATTTAGCATAATCTCTTCCAGTCCCATCCATGTTGATGCAAAATTTGGGTATTCATCCTTTCTGATGGCTGAGTAATATTCCACTGTATATATGGACCACATCTTCTTTATCCATTCATCTGTTCAACGGCATCTCAGCTCTTTCCACACTTTGGCTATTGGGGACATTGCTGCTATGAACATGAGGGTGCATGAGGCCCTTCTTTTCACTACATCTGTGTCTTTGGGGTAAATACCCAGGAGTGCAATTGATGGGTGATAGGGTAGCTCGATCTTTAGTTTTTTGAGGAACCTCCACACTGTTTTCCAAAGTGGCTGTACCAAATTGCATTCCCACCAACAGTGCAAGAGGGTTCCCCTTTTGCCACAACCTCTCCAACATTTGTTGTTTCTTGCCTTGTCAATTTTTGCCATTCTAACTGGTGTAAGGTGGTATCTCAATGTGGATTTGATTTGAATTTCCCTGATGGCTAATGATGATGAACATTTTTTCATGTGTCTGTTAGCCATTGGTATGTTTTCTTTGGAGAAGTGTCTGTTCATGTCTTCTGTTCATTTTTTAACTTGATTATTTGTTTTTTGGGTGTTGAGTTTGAGAAGTTCTTTACAGATCTTGATACCAGCCATTTGTCTGTAGTGTCATTGGCAAATATCTTCTCCCATTCCGTGGGTTGCCTCTTTGTTTTGTTCATTATTTCCTTTGCTGTGCAGAAGCTTTTTAGTCCGAATAGTTCATTTTTCTTTTGTTTCCCTTGCCTTTGGAGATGTGTCTTAAAAGAAGTTGCTGTACCCAATGTTGAAGACGTTCCTGCCTATGATTTAGTCTAGGATTTTGATGGATTCCTGTCTCACATTGAGGTCTTTCATCAATTTTGAGTTTATCTTTGTGTATGGTGTAAGAGTATGGTCCAGTTTCATTCTTCTGTATATAGTTGTCCAATTTCCCAGCATCATTTATTAAAGAAGCTGTCTGTTCTCCATTGCATATTTTTTCCTTCTTTGTCGAAGATTATTTAACAAGAGTTAAAGGTCCATATCTGGGCTATCTATGCTGTTCCATTGGTCTATGTGTCTGTTTTTGTGCTAGTATTATGCTGTCTTGATCACAGTTTTTCAATATAGCTTAAAATCAGGCAATGTGATGCCCCCGGGGCTGTTTTTTCAACATTTCCTTGGTGATTCGGGGGTCTTTTCTGGTTCCATACAAATTTTAGGACTGTTTGTTCCAGCACTTTGAAAAATGCCATTGGTATTTTGATTGGTACGGCGTTATACATATAGATGGCTCTGGGCAGCATAAACATTTTAACAATGTTTATTATTCCGATCCATGAGCATACAATATTTTTCCATCTTTTGGTATCTTCTTGAATTTCTTTTATAAGTGTTCTGTAGTTCATAGAGTATAGATCCTTTACCTCTTTGGTTAGGTTTATTCCGAGGTATCTTATGGTTTTTGGTGCTATTGTAAATGGAATTGATTTCCTAATTTCTCTTCCTACAATAACATTGTCGGTGTATAAGAAAGGAACTGATTTCTGTGTATTGATTTTGCATTCTGCCACATTACTGAATTGCTGTATGGGTTCTAGTAATTTGGGGATGGAGTCTTTTGGGTTTTCCACATAAAGTATCATGTCATCTGCAAAGAGAGAGAGTTTGACTTCTTCTTTGCCAATATGAATACCTTTTATTTCTTTTTGTTGTCTGATTGCTGTTGCTAGGACTTCTAGTACTATGTTGAACAATACTGGCGGGATTGGGCATCCTTCACGTGTTCCTGATCTTAAGGGAAAGACTCTCAGCTTTTCGCCATTGACAATGATATTTGCTGTGGGCTTTTCACAGATGGCTGTCATGATATTGAGGTATGTTCCCTCTATCCCTACACTCCGAAGAGTTTTAATCAGGAAAGAATGCTGTATTTTGTCAAATGCTTTTTCTGCATCAAGAGGACCATATGGTTCTTCTCTCTCCTCTTATTAAACTGTTCTATCACATCGATTGATTTGCAAATGTTGAACGACCCTTGCATCCCAGGGATAAACCCCACCTGGTCGTGGTAGATAATCCTTTTAATGTACTGTTGGATCCTATTAGCTTTGATCTTGCTGAGAATTTTGGCATCCATATTCATCAAGGATATTGGTCTGAAATTCTTTTTGATGGGGTCTTTGCCTGGTTTTGGATCAAGGTAATGCTGGCCTAATAGAATGAGTCTGGACGTTTTCCTTCTGTTTCTATTTTTTGAAATAACTTCAGGAGAATAGGTACTATTTTTTCTTTGAATGTTGTTAGAATTACCACGGAATACATCAGGTCCTGGACTCTTGTTTTTTGGGAGGTTTTTGATCACTGCTTCAATCTCGTTACTGGTTATTGGTCTATTCGGGTTGTCTATCTTCCTGTTTCAATCTTGGTAGTTTATAGGTTTCTAGGAAGGCACCCATTTCTTTCAGGTGGCTTAATTTATGGGCATATAGTTGTTGATGATAATTTCTGATAATTGTTTCTATTTCCTTGGTGTTAGTTGTGATCTCTCCCATTTTATTCATAATTTTTTTAATTTGGGTCCTTTCTCTTTTCTTTTGGATAAGTCTGGCCAATGGTTTATCAATCTTACTAATTCTTTCAAAGAACAGCTTCTAGTTTCATTGTGTTCTGTATTTCTGGTTTCTAATTCATTGATCTCTGCTCTAATCTTAATTATTTCCCTTCTCGTGGGTGAGTTAGGCTTAATTTGTTGTTCATTCCTCAGTTCTTTAAGGCGTAAAGATAGTTTGTGTATTCGGTATTTTTCTATTTTTTTCAGTGAGGCTTCGATGGCTATGTATTTCCCACTTAGGACCGCCTTTGCCGTAACCCATAGGTTTTGGACCGATGTGTTTTCATTTCATTGGTTTCTATTAATTGTTTAAGTTCTTCTTTGATTTCCTAGTTGACCCAAACATTTTTAAGCAGGATGGTCTTTAGCTTCCAAGTGTCTGAATGTCTTCCAGTCTTTTTCTTGTGATTGAGTTCCAGTTTCAAAGCATTGTGGTCTGAGAATATGCAGGGAATAATCTCAATCTTTTGGTATCAGCCAAGACCTGATTTGTGACCCAGTATAGGTCTGTTCTGGAGAAAGTTCCATGTGCGCTCGAGAAGAATGAGTATTCTGTTGTTTTAGGGTGGAATGTTCTATATATATATCTGGTCCAGTGTGTCATTCAAAGCTCTTATTTCTTTGTTGATTTTCTGCTTAGATGATCTGTCTGTTGCTGAGAGTGGAGTATTGAAGTCTCATACAATTAACGTATTATTATCAATATGACTCTTTATTTTGGTTAACAGTTGGCTTATGTAGATGGCTGCTCCCATGTTGGGGGCATAGATATTTACAATTATTAGATCTTCTTGTTGGATAGACCCTTTAAGAATGATTTACTGTCCTTCTGTATCTCTAACTACAGTCTTTAGCTTAAAATCTAATTTTTCTGATATGAGAATTGCTACCCCAGCTTTCTTTTGAGGTCTGTTGGCATGAAAGATGGTTCTCCATCCCTTCACTTTCAGTCTGGATGTATCTTTAGGTTCAAAATGAGACTCTTGTAGACAGTGTATGGATGAGTCCTGTCTTTTCAACCAATCTGCAATCTTGTGCCGTTTTATGGGAGCATTTAGGCCGTTTGCATTGAGAGTGATTATTGAAACAGATGATTTTATTGTCATAATGTTGCCTGTGAAATCCTTGCTTCTATAGATCGTCTCTGTAAATTTCTGTTCTATATCACTCTTGGGGTCTTCCCCCTTTTATAGAACCCCCCTTAATATTTCTTGCAGGGCCAGCTCAGTGGCCACATATTCTTTCAGTTTCTGCCAATCCTGGAAGCTCTGTATCTCTCCATCCATTCTGAATGACAGCCTTGCCAAATAAAGTATTCTTGGCTGCATGTTCTTCTCATTTAGTACCCTGAATATGTCTTGCCAGCCCTTTCTGGCTTGCCAGGTCTCTGTGGACTGGTCTGACATTATTCTGATGTTCCTTCCTCTGCATAAAGAATCTCTTTTCCCTAACTGCCCTTAATATGGTTTCCTTGGTTCTGAGATTTGTGAGTTTTACTATTATATGCTGGGGCGTTGGTCTGTTTTCCTTGATCTTGAGAGTGGTCCTCTCTGCCTCTAGGACACGAATGTTTGTTTCATTCCCCAGATTAGGGAAGTTCTCAGCTATGATTTGCTCAAATAAATCTTCAAGTCCTCTCTCTCTCTACACTCCCTCAAGGATCCCAATAATTCTGACACTGGAACATTTCATTCCATCATTTATTTCTCTAATTCTTTTTTCATGGATTTTAAGCTGTTTGTTCCAGGCCTCCTCCTGTTCCTTCTTTTCTATCAGTTTGTCTTCTAGATCACTAATTCATTCTTCTGCCTCATTTACCCTAGCTGTTAAGAGTATCTAGACTGGATCTCATTGTTAGGATTTTTAAGTTCTGCCTGATTAGCTTTCATTTCTGCCCTTAGAGAATCTATTTTGCCATTAATGGTTTTCTCCATCCCAGCTCTTGTCTTCATAACTGTTACCCTGAAGTCTATTTCCAACATCTTGCTTATATCCATACCCATTAGTTCTGTGGCAGAGGTCACAGTCTCTGAATCTTTCCTATGTTGGGGGTTCCCCCTCTTAGTCATTCTGTTGAGGGTGGTTGAGGGAATGTACAGAGTCCAAATTACTGACCACAACCCAAGCAAGATCCACCTGTTTTATAGGGACCTTAGGGTTCTTGGCCTCTTGTTCTTCCAGCCTGTCTTCTGGGGGAGGGGCCTGTTGCACTGTTACTCAGAAAGCCCTTCTTGGGGAGAGTTGCCCTGCCCCCTTTGGGGGGATGGGCTCAGTGAAAACCAGTTTTGGGGAGCTTTTGTTCTCTGGGGGTTTTCCCCAGGGGCTTTCTGCATCTCTTCCGAGTGTCAGAGCAGAAGTGACCATATCCAAACCTCTGTCTCAGAACAGAGAGATCACAGTCTGCTCTCCACTGAGCTCTCCAGGCCACACTGTCTCCGTTTATGTCTGTGCTGCTAAAACCGCAGTGTCCTGGGTTGTGTGCCCCAAAGCAGCGCTCCCAGCCCTTGATTCCA
The DNA here is from genome assembly GCF_003265705.2 of Callorhinus ursinus. NCBI lineage: Eukaryota > Metazoa > Chordata > Mammalia > Carnivora > Otariidae > Callorhinus > Callorhinus ursinus. Next base: position 8,218,469 of record NW_027397118.1, read on the forward strand.
GGTCCAGGCACGTCTCTGCCCTTTGTGCTATAAAACTGCAAGCCGCCCCCGCTTCACACGCACGCCCCTGCGGCTCCAGGTTTGAGTCGGGGGACTGCCCTAAAGTCCTTTCCCTGCTGCTAACGGTCTACAAGTCTGTGCCTGATCCCCAGCACCGGACACTTTTGCGCTCCAGCAGAGCAGGATCCCGGAGGCTCCCTCCCCCTTCCATTTATCTTCCTAAATCTGCCCACAGATCACTGCTCCCCACTCCATACCTTGAGACCAACTGCCTGAGATATTCTCTTTGTAGAGATCCAGATATATCATCTTACATCTCAGGCTGATTTCGTGGGTGTTCAGAGTGGTCTGGTAGATATCCAGCTTAGTTCAGGGGACCATTTGAAATAGGATCCCCTATTCCTCTGCCATCTCATACTTATTTTCTAATCTACTCTGATAGCTACATTTTTAAAGAGTCCAGGCAAGTTGTCTTATAAGTAGCAACAATTTGGCTTTATCTGATTGTTTATTCACAGGTAGATCTGTTTTATCAAAGTCAACATGCATGATGTGCATTTACCACTATGTCACAGTGAAGCACCTACTGTTCCATTACTAGCTTGACCACTTGGTTAAGGTACTACTGCTGTCCTCTATACTTCTTTGTGTGTGTGTTAAGACCAGTAGTAGCTTGACACTCATTGAAGCTTTACTGTGTTCACAGAATATGTAAAGAAATGCTTGTAGATAAGCAAACGACTGTGTTAAAGGTGATTACTTCATATTATCTCAGTATTTGATTTCCTTTTACAAATGCAACACATCAATAATTTAAGATAGAGGAATCATGTTCATGTGAAAGATACAATTTTCAAATCAGAAGAATATGCCTATGTCTCACCTTCAGAAAATTAATATTCAGAAACCTAATCTTAATAACAGTGAAAATGTATTACCACAGACTGTAAGTCAGGACACATGTTGAATGTTTTCCATATATAACAAAGTAAAGTAAGAAGATATTTTGTATTCTGAAGGGATTTTCTTTTGTTTTACTTTATAAAATAATTAAGATTCACACCCTGATTTAACAAGTGATACCTCAGTGAAATTGTAGGGTCTAAAACACTAAAGTGAGGTAGGGTGGGATGGGCCCTAGCCCTGCTCTATCATTAACTAGTTGTGTAACTTTCGATATATCTGTTAACTACCTGGACCCCAGTTTTATCATCTGCAAAATTCAATCAGCCTTCAAGTCCCTCTGATTGAAAGCAACCAACTCAAGGAGAATGGGGAGATCATTCTGCCAAAGACGAATGATGATTTAAATACCTAGAGATGAAAAAATTTTGGTGACAAAGTCATAAAATGTTAGAACTAGTCTTGTGTAAACCCTTAGGAAAATTTAAATGTTTAGAGGCCTAAAAAGAGACGTGAGCAGCTACAGATCACACAGTGAATCAGCAACAGAGCCAAAATATAGCTGCCCAATTTGTCTTGGGCCAACAAAACCCTATTACCCAGACTGAAAGCTTACTAGAAGAGCACACACCAGCTTACCTGTATGCAAGAGCTAAAGCCCAGGCCCCAGCAGCGCAGTACAGACTGTCCTGGATTTTTGCCTTCTGATCATCACCACATGTTTTAGTGGGAAAGAGACCTGTGGTTGGACTTTGATAGAGTAGCAATGTTGACTTGACTGGAATGGAACACAAGAAAAAGAAGGAATTGTACAGCCATCCATTTTCCTTGGGCTGAAGATCTTAATCTTTAGTTTCTTCATCCTACTTCTGACAATTCTGTTGTTCCTAAATTTACCTATAATATGCAACTTTTTAGCATGCATAAGCTGCTTCATGTAGGTCACTCCAGTTTAAGTGGGACTCCACCCTAAAGGAAGGGTATTTCCACTTCTGAGGAAAGGACTAAGCTAATTAGCAATTAAAAACCTTTTAGAATATCCTACCTAACGTTAGTATTGTAAGGGAACATTAGGTACAGAAAAAAAAATAAGACCAATTAAAAAAAGCGTATTTTCAACAAGTTCAATAGGGAAACAAAGCAAATGTACACCAAAGAGTGGCATTAGTCACTAAATCCAAAACTAACTCAACTGCTAAGTAAACCTGAATCTTGTTTTCGACTGATGACTAACTTGTGTCTTGTCTTCAGAGGAATGTATTCACTTTACTTTAGATATTATATTATACAGGCTAGAGATATGTTTAACATTTCAAAATCAAACCCATCCTTATATGACATGAAAATAAGTACATAAATATTTGGAGAACATTTTACTTAAATAAAAGAAGTCTGAAATTAATGCTTTATTACCTTTTATAAAAGTCTTAAAATATAAAAATATACTCACCAAAATTACATTTCCTAAAAGCTATTTTATTCCTAACTAAAAATGTTTTTCCACAAAATACATTAAATTATTCTCATCTAGATTGACCTATGTCGCCTTCTTTTAGTTTTTTAAGGACCTAAAGCACTCTGCTCCTTCAAAGAGATTAAAGAATTAAATTTTTCTTTCTCAGACAAAACTGATGTTATCATTACCATTTTTTTCTGAATACCAGGGTATTTATCATTTTTCCCCAAGTAAAGAATTGGTCCTTATAGTGTGAAGTAAGCAACTGACATTTCTTCAAAAAGGTATGTAAATTTCTTTACCTAGTTATGGCCACAAAGATAATAAAAGGGACATATAAGAATATATTCCAGAATTGTGACCAAAATAAGATGAATTAAGGTTTTACATGAGGTTAACACAAACAACAAAAAAATCCTTATCTTAGGAGAAATAAATAAATTAAATTTTATATTATTTGCCATACAAGGCCATATAAATGGCACAAGAAGCAAAATGGCAAAAATTAATAGGCTTTTCTTACAGTCTGATGAACAAAGAGGAGTCCTGTGTATACACATCTCAAGTCAATTACTCACATTATAAAACAAAATCTGCTGCTCTTGGCAAAACAAACAATAACAAATAAAATAGAGACCTGTTATTAGTAATAGTAACGAGATTACCTTTTGTATCTCAATGAATTAGAAATAGATTTAAAGGCTTAGGACTACTTGGGAACCATGTATAGGTAAATGAGTGAGGAATACTACAAAATCTTTATTAAGTAGTAATCGAGAAACAGCCTCTAGTTCTCAAATCTGGTAATGTTTAGGAGGGCTAAAAGGACACAGAAGAAATTGGTGACGGTTTTAAAATTATTCAAGGGACAGATGACTTGCTGGAATTCTTTTATACCAGTATCAATATGTAATTGGAATATATAGCTGCCTCAGCAATGAAACTACCCCAACATCCAAATGAAAGAATATCATCATGCACATAATATATGCAATATAAGGCAGAATAAATACTAATGATAACTACCTAAGGACATGTTTTCCTTAAGTTTTTCTTACCAATTCTGTAATAATGATCCAATTTATCCCACAGAGTTTCATTATCAGGTCTCGGAAGATTAATGCTTTTAAGAGGTTCATAAACTGAGCCTAAAAGAAAAATGAAAACTCATCAAATTCAATTATTTTTCCTGAGAAAAACAAAGAAAACTTCTAAATAAATGAAAAAGCACTACTTAGCAATCTAATTTGCATTTTTATAAGTGAACTACCACATTGTATTCCTGGTCAAATTTTTGGGAGGGAAAGAGAGAGAAGAAAGTGCCCTTGTAACAAGTACAGAAGGGTTTTAAATGTTATGGGAACCCCTACCCTCACCCCTGACATGTATACATACATACACACACCCACACCCACACCCCCACACACCCACACATACATATATACATATATATACTGGTCCCAACAACTCAAATACCAGTAATACTTATGTGCTAGTCACAAGTTCAGTAATGTCGGTTCCTTTTGAGAAATATCTACTTAAATGCCCTGAAATCCAAACCTTATTCTTTATGCTCATGATCAGGCAATTTTCTGTCAAATGATCATACTCCAAAAACCTCAAGGAAAAAAGACAATGCTGACATGTTCCAAAGTCATCCATTCCATGAATATTCAGATAGTTTTCATACTGAAATTCTGAAGCCTCCATTTTCTCCTAGGTAGATAAAACTCATGCCTTATTATCTGGACTAAAGCAGAAACCATTTCTACTTCTCAGCCATGAAAACTACTACAAGGTATTAGCAGAGCATACTGCTCAAAAGCTACAGAATACACAATAATTATGAAAATTTTCCACAAAATGGATACAGAAAATTGTTCACTTGACTAGTGCACATTTTCAACTACTGACTGAAATGAAGACATCTGGACCTTCAGCCATCAGACTAAGTACTGGCTCTCATTCTTGTTAAAAGGACTCAGAAATTATAAAATCTCAAGGTCACAACAAATCCACCTCTGGATTCAGGTAATATACGTCATATAGTCTAACAACACAGCACAAGAGTGGCCCTAAAATTTACCTGGGGTTGGAAGGAGAATGTGTTGGCGTGCATTAAGAATCTTTTTCTAAAAAAATTAAAGCACTTCTGTTCATAAAAGTGCTATGTCCAGTATGCTAGTATAAAGCCAAGGTATTTGGAATCCCTTTAGAGAGATAATAAACATTATGAAGTAAGAAAGGAAAGCATCTATACATTAAGGCAATAATCTCATTATCTTCTGTTGGAAAGAGAGATGATTTATGCATCAAAACAGGAATATGAAATGACCTGAGTGAAGAGATTTTCTAAGAGTCTTCACAATGACACCAAGCAGAATGGTCCCAAAGGGAAGAATGGGGAGGCCTACCAACCTAGTCAGGAAAGTATCAGGACTCCTGCACAAGAGGCAAGGGCCTGGCCCGGCCATGCCCTCTGCCTCCTTGCATTCAATAGTTCTGTGTAGATATAAGCATATGGGCAACCTGGCAGTTTGGAAAAAGTAATATGGCCACTGCTTACACGTTAGGTACTAACCTCTGGGAATCTACAACCTCTCTGTGAACCTCATTCAATAATTAATAAAATAAAATCAGGTACAAATCATCACAAGTTTTAAGTTGTGAATACATATATACAAAAATTAAAGGAGACACCTTTGCTGGGGTGGAAGGACTGTAGAAGAATGAAATTTCTATTTTTATTCAGAATTCTATTATTAGAAAAGCTAATATTTTGCTTTATATAAGAAAAAAATCACCAGAAGTTGCATATACTTTCATTACATATAGTTAAAACAATACATGTGCATATGGATACAAATTGAAATAGAATATGCAAGACTGAAATCCACCTTTATATCTACCATAATAATTGTAAGCGAGTTTATTTTGAAAGATTATTTTAATGACATTGTATCATGGGTTTTAGGGTAAAAAAAAAGTGCTATTACATCTAAGGTGCCCCTGAAATCACCAATGGAGTTTGGTAAAAGCTACAATAAATAAACAAAAGGAAAACCAGACTTTTCAGGAAAATAAAAACCTATGCAGTAAGAGCTAAAAGAGAAGATGTTCAAAGCACAGCAGAAAAGTATAAAAGTAAAATCACCTAACTCACTAAGAATCAATATTTTCTTATACTTTCTCATATCGTCAAAGAAAGCCCATGATGAATTAAGAACAGCTTGCCTAGATAAATGTTAACATTTTAGTGATCACCATTGTATTGCTTCTGAAGTAACTCCGTAAAATTAAACAAGGATGTTCCACACAATTTATGGCAAACAGTACCACAAATCTGGAGTCAAAGGAAAAGTAATCAATGGTAACATTTTAACCAAGAATTAGACACCTGAAAAGCTTCAATACAAATAAAAATGTGGAGGAGAAAGCAATCAATAGAGCATGAATTCCCAAAGACAATGAAAAATATGCAAAATTACAGAAAACGCTAATAAATCTTTAGAGTTCAAAATGAAATGAAGTTTTTAAATGTGATTTCTTCCTTTTCCTGTTTCACCCAGTCGAATTACACCTATATTCAAACATCACAAAGTAAAATAAAAATTATCTTTTTCCATTTGTAAAGATGAGTTTAAACATGTTGATCGGATTTTTCCCTGTCAATTCTCTTGCTATTAGAAAAATACAATCAACCTACTCTTCATTTCAGAACACATCATTGCCAAAGACATTCACTGACAAAGAACAGTACAAGAAGAGGCAGAAGTTGTTCCTTGAAGAGTAATATTTAGCTTTATCATGAAAGAGGAAAGGGTTATTATTTAGGAGATTAAACAAGGAGTTTCCTAAGAAACTTCCATGAGACGAAAACAAAACTAAGAGCATAACAAAGGTACAAACTTTATGAATTTGGCACTATAAAATACCAAGAAGGTTTCTGAGTGTTATGGGGAGGCTCTTAAGCAATCACAAAATAGCACTGGTAATTCAAATACCAACCACTAAAAGAATAAAAATGAGAACTCAAAAGGGAAGTCAAGGTGCCAAACAGATCAGCAAGCCAAAACAGTATCAATAGTCTATTTTTGGGCATACAATTTTTCACTATATGATTGAAAACCCTTTAATAGGGTATATACAAAAATGTTATTAATCAAGACTCATGAATCCTTAAGTAGCTTTATCATTTTTTCATGTATGGTGATAGACTAAAATACCATTATTTATTCATTCAGTTAATATATGCAGTGTATGCATAAAACTCTAGACCATACATCTAGTAGACTACCAGGACTCAAAGATCAGTAGGAAAGGGAAGATAAGGTTTTGAATAAGAGTAACTCCAGTTAGAGTGGTGAGTTTCTTAAAAGACAAAGGATAGGAAAATTCAGTCCCCCTGAGAGGCTGACAGAACAGGAAACTCCTGCATTGCAATCTCTGAAAATAATAGCAATTTCAAATAATGAACTGCCATCTGAATAGGAAGATAACAACTGAAATCTAGGAGAACATGAAGTCATACACATATACAACACGTACCTGCAGACATATTACCAGAGCTCAAAAGCTTATACATGTGTCTTATAAAACAAGACACTACATACCAAGGTATTTTTTGCAGTGATACACATTAAAAGGTTTAGGTGAAGAAAGTATATAGATAACAGGGTAGATTTTATTGAACACTGATCCAAGTATGCCCTTTCATGAGATAGGGAATTTTATTACAAATCTAAATCCTTAGAAAGGCCTAGAGGGTTCTGATCTTCTCCCTCAATTAAAATAATTTCTTTTAAGATTAAAAAAAATACAACATTCCATCAGCCTAAAATAGGCATCACTAACATTTTGGTATATTCCTTTCAAGCATTTCTTTAAGCAACATTTATAAACATTAATAAAAATTTACCACACGTGCAGTCATAACATACATGCTGTTTCTATCATTCTTTTTTCCCTTATCTCACTTCTTGCCCTCTTCTGTCCTCATTCCCATGTAACCACACTTCTTCCATATCTATATAACAAAACATATATGCATAAATGAGGGAAGAGTCTTTCATTGCTTTTTTTATAAAAAGGGAGTCATGAAATAGACCATTCCTTGCTTCTTGTTCGTCTCATTTGACAACACACATGGAAATCAAAAGAGGCAATGGTTCTTTCTTTGACTGCTATATATTCCTGGGTTTTAATACAGTACAACTTATTCAATTATTCCTCTATCAGTGAGTATGTAATTTGTTTTCTACTTCTGCCATCATAAACAATCTGCAAAACATCCTTATACATAGATATAGCAATAGTATGCTAGAACCAACTAATACTGGTTGGAGAGTCAAGTGTTAAATTTTCAGGAATTTTGGGAGCTGGTTATGAAACACATAAATGAAAATTAAATTATAAAAATTTACAACTGGATAATTATTAAAAACAAATGTAATAAATATTCAAAACTCATCACTTCCTAATTATATAGGTTCTTGAATTGACTCATACCTACAGATCTGTACATTGGAAATACCATGCAACAGCATGTCACAACATGTCTCTTTCTAACTCCGCATTCAGTGATATCATGTAGATTTGAGTAGTTGTGACAAAAACTAAATGGTTTGCAAAAGCCTAAAATTTTTACCATTTGGCCCTTTATAGAAGTTTGCCTGCATCTAATCTAAATTCTCAGTAGTATTAAATTCAGCAATAAATGTAGTTTTTACTAAATAATAGCAAACTGCATTTTTTAAAAGGCTAAAACAATTCATATTCCTACCAGATATAAGTGCGCCATTCTTTTAAAAGTTTTTCTAGGGGCGCCTGGGAGGCTAGTCGACTGAGTGTCCGACTCTTGATTTTGGCTCAGGCCATGGTCTCAGGAGTCATGAGATTGAGGCCTATGTTGGACTCTGTGCCGAGCATGGAACCTGTTTAGGATTCTTTCTCTCCCTCTCCCTCTCTGTTGTGCTCTCTCTCAAAGAAAAAAAAAAAAAAGATTTTCCATCTAATAGTATCTCACTTTTGTTTTTCATTTCTCATACAACTCATGAGTCTGAAAATCTTTGCAAACTGGCCATTTGGATTTGCTCTTCTGCAAATTGCCTACATCCTATTGCCATTTTTTATTGTTAGTGTTAGTCATCAATTTCTAAAAGTTATTTGTATATTTTGTTTGCTATTTAATATTTCATTTCAAGTGTTTTCTCCTCAGTTTTCATTAGTATACCAACACTATAATATAAAAACTTTCAAGAGTCAAATATATCTCTTTCCAAACGTGGTTTTCTTTTTCTTTTTAAAAAGGTTTTTGACAAAATGAGCAAAGGGAAAAAGAGAGAGGGGCAAACCAAGAAACAGACTCTTAACTATAGAGAACAAACTGATGACTGCCAGAGGGGAGGGGGGTGGGGAATGGGTGAAATAGATGATGGAGATTAAGTGCACTTGTGATGAGCTCCGGGTATTGTATGGAAGTGTTGAATCACTATACCGTACACCTAAAATTAATGTTACACTGCATGTTAACTAACTAGAATTAAAATAAAAACTTAAAAATAATAAAATAAAAAGGGTTTTGACAACTCCTAGGTTACATAGTCACCTCAATTTTCTGCTAAGCTTTTTATGATGTAAAAAAAAATTCCTGTTTATGTATTTGATCAATTGGGAATTTGTTTTCTAAACTGCTTTTATTTTTTTTTTAATTTATTTTAGAGAGGGAGCACCAGCAGGGGGAGGGGCAGAGGAAGAGAGGGAGAAAGAAAAGCAGACTCCTCGCTGAAAGCAGAGCCGTACACGGGGCTCGATCTCACGACCCCAAGATCACGACCTGAGCTGAAATCAAGAGTTGAACACTTATCAACTGAGCCACCCAGTTCTCCTAAACTGCTTTTAAAGTAAATAGGGAGGTCCAGACTTTTAAAAAGATCAAATTGGTTCACATTTCTTTTTTTAGGTTACAGAATACCGATTAGAAAGATCCATTTATCCTAAATTATAAGGAGACCCCATCCCAAGTTATGGGATTCAAATAGAACATTTCCTCTTGAAATAATATAACTTAATTTTCAAAAGCTATATAAAAACTATACTGTCTAATAATGAAGCATTTGGCCAACTTATTTTCTCACAGATACAACAATTTTATGCAAGATTTCAAACCTATCTGGAATATATGATGTTTACAATAGCTTAAACAATAGCTTTATGTGTAGTCACATTAATGTCTCTAAAAATATCACTGCTGGGATGCCTGGGTGGATCAGTCGGTTAAGCATCTGCCTTCAGCTCAGGTCATGATCCCTGTGCCCTGGGATCGAGTCCTGCATCAGGCTCCTTGCTCAGCAGGGAGCCTGCTTCTCCCTCTGCCTGCAGCTCCCCCTGCTTGTACCCTTGCTCACTCTCTCTCGCTCACTCTCGCTCACTCTCTCTCGCCCATGCTCTCCCTCACTAATAAATAAATAAAACCTTTAAAATTTTTTTTAAAATAAAATAAAATAAAAATATCACTGCTTCAGGCAATATAGATTTTTCTAAAAAGTATTTTATGTAGCACTCAATACTGAATATTGAGACAAAATTTAAAAATAAAGTAAACAGCATACTTTCATTTTTCTATGGGTCTTGGGTTCTAGCAGAATATAAACAAAATTTTCAAAAGTAAAACCTTACCCCAAGGAAAGATCAGTATCTTCCATCTGCGTTTTATTAATGAATGTCCTACTTTGGAAACAGAGCAAATTTAAGTTCACTAATTCTAATGACTGCAACTTTAGAATCCTCTCCTGCATTAGCTCAGGGTAAGCAGCTAATTGTATACATAGAGGACACATTAAGTGTTGTGACTTTTCAGTCAGGAACAAGTCTCTGAAAGCCTAAGGAGTAGTTTTTGAAGGTTCCAAGGTACAGAGGCTATTAAACTAATAAGAAAGTATGTACGAAGAAGCAGTAAATAACCAAAATCCCAAGAGCTAAATGTTCCACAAGATAATTAAGAACTAAGCAGAATGTGAAGACCTTGTATTGTAGAGTCAAATAGTCCCACAGGTTCATGAGATTTGTATATTCATTGTACTCACATACGCATGTAGAAACGATAAGGAGGACAGGAAGGGCTAGAGCAAGTAGGCATGGGAGAGCAAAGAGACAGCCTTGTATAGGAACATACAAAATATATGCAAACCTTTGGGGTTTATCAGTGAATTACTGATAAAAACCTGTGGTTTATCAGTAAATTACTAAAACATTAATTTGGGGGCTGCTAAGATAGCAAGAGTTCTCAGAGTACAATAATCTGTATGTTTATCTTATATATAAATCCATATTTGATACAATATGGATTTTCAAGCAACTTTGAAATTTAAGTTACATCTTTAACTTCAGATGATATTTTCTTCATCTTAAAATTCCCTTTTACTCCTCACTGATAAAAACAAGAAATCTACTATAGAGAAGGGACAAGTTATTCAAATACATGCTCACTCTATATCCCTGATGCCAGTACTAAGAGGTTCTCAAGAAATATTTAGTGAATTGAACTGGATGAATCACATGATTAGAGGCCTTCTTGAATTCCCACAGAGTTATTGTTCTATATTCTGCATTCTTATAACATTTTTAAGTACCTTAATTTTAGCTCTTCCTTGTCATGATACGTTTTATTTTCACTATTCAATTAATGTGTTATACTACATTGGAAGATGATCAATGATAGGGACCATACCTAGTAGTAGTAGGTGGCATTAACATGTGGTAGGAAGGAAGGAAAAGGAGAAAAGCTGACAAAAATATGTCTCAGAAAACTTTTGATGACCACTTTTACAATTTTTTTCTCACAAGCTACCCTATATCTCCTGTTACTGCCCCATCCACATCATCTGATTTAATGATTGTCCCACTTCTTCAGACTTCCATAATTAGACAAATTGAAAAACTTCTCTTACTAACTTTAGAATGTACATGTTAACTTTTTTTTAAGATTTTATTTATTTGACAGAGAGAGAGAGATAGTGAGAGCAGGAACACAAGCAGGGGGAGTGAGAGAGGGAGAAGCAGGCTTCCTGTGGAGCAGGGAGCCCAACGTGGGGCTCGATTCCAGGACCCTGGGATCATAATCTGAACCAAAGGCAGACGCTTAACGACTGAGCCACCCAAGCGCCCCTACACATGTTAACTTTTACAGTTAAAAGATTTCAATATACTATACATGACTCCACAATTCAAGCACCTTCAAGATCACCAATACCTCCTTGCAAAACAAAAAAACAAAACTTAAACCATGATTTTCTTTACTGTTCAGTTCCATCATGCACAGAAATTTAAAATATTAAGGAATAAATGTACGCCCAAGTAGGGGAATGAATAAATTATGACACCTCCATTCAATGAAGTACCTTGAAACAGTTTAAAGGAATGAGTAGATCTCTTAAAATATCATGAAAAAACAAAAAAATACTGTGAAAAACTAACATCATATAATAAGATTTACAGTATGATACCACATGTTGCAAAACTAAGCAAAAATAACTATACAGAGGGAGAGAGGCAAGATGGCAAAGGAGCAGGGGACTCGGTTTCAACAGGTCCCCTGAATTTAGCTGGGTATCTACCAAACCATTCTGAGCACCCATGAAATCAGTCTCAGATGTAAGAATATATATGTGGATCTCTACAGGCAGAAAAGCACTGCCTGTTGCAAGGTAGGAAGGGCGGAGTCATGAATCTTCGGGGAGATATCGGAAGATAAACAGAAGGGGGAGGGAGCCTCCATAAGCCGGCTCCTGGAAAGTGATATATCACCGGAGTGCAAAAGCATCCTGAACCAGAGACCAGGCAAAAACTCCCAGGGTGGTAGCAGCAGGAAAAGGGCTTCAGAACAGTGCCGAGACAGGATCCAGGAGCTGCAGGCGCCCCCACAAGCTGCGGCTGGCTCAGTATTAGAAGCACAAAGGGCAGGGACACGCCCAGGCCCCTGGGACAATCTCTGAGAGAGTCAGTATGGGTGTGCACCACGGGGGGGGGGGGGGGGGTGGGGGGGGGGGTGGTCTGGGGTTCTCATCAGTGCATACAGTGCATACAGTGCATACAGAAATGGAGACCTGTCCTGGAGGTTTTAGTGAAGAGAGCAGACTGCAATTTCTCTGCTCTGGGCCAGAGGTTTGGGTGGGCCATTTTTGCTCTGACCCTCGGAAGAGACACTGAATGCCCCAAGAGAACAAAAGCCCAAAAGACCAGGATCCACTGAGCCCATCCCGCCTACAGGGGGCAAGGCAACTCTGCCCAAGCACTGTTTCATGAGAAACAATGCGGCAAAACCCTCCCCCAGATGAAAGACTGGAAGAAAAATAAGACAAAAACTCTATGGAACCCATAAGACTATAAAATCCCAAAACCAGGGAAAAAGAGTATATTGAGCTCCAGGAGTTGCTTCATGGCTTTTTTATTTTTCAGATACAACTCTCTTTTTCTTTTTGTTCTTTCTCTTATGCTTTTACCTTTTTCTCATTTAAACTAGTGGTTAATATATCAACTTGTTTCATAGTAACTTTTTAACTTGTACTTTTTTAGCCCACATTTTTTTAAAGATATATGCTTCATTGTAGTCCTTCTTCCCCTATTCAATATTACCTTTATATATATACAAATTCTACTTCCCCTGTAATTTTAGGAAGTACTGTCCTCTAACAAACAGACCAAAATACACCCAGGAAAAACTGAAACACTTTACTTCCTCCGCACTGAGAGATTATAGCCCCCTTCCCCTCACCCCCCTTTTTGGTTCCTTTTTTTAAATTTAAAATTTTCTTTTAATTCCTTGATTTTATAAATTTTATTCCTGGGTTTCACCTAGGCTTCTTCAGTGGCGGCTTCCGACCACTTTGGCTTTTTCTAGGATGCATCTTGCTTGGGTCATGGTTGATATTTTCGACTCCGTACATTCCCTCCAGCATTCCCCAACAGAATGATTAGGAGGAGGAAACTCCAACAAAGAAAAGAACCAGAGACAATGGCCTCTGTGACAGATCTAATGGATATGAATATAAGCAAGATGTCAGAGATAGATATCAGGGTAGCAATTATGAAGTTAATAGTTAGGCTTGAGAAAAGCATTAGCAACATAGAATCTCTAAGAACAGAAATGAGATCTAATCAGGCCAAACTTAAAAATGCTATGAATGAGATGCAGTCTAAACTGGAATCTCTAACAGCCAGGGTAAATGAGGCAAAAGAACAAATTAGTGATCTAGAAGATAAACTGATAGGAAGGAAGCCCAAGAGAACAGACTTAGAGATCAGTGACACCATGAATCCTTCCAATGTCAGAATTATTGGGAACACTGACAGGGTGGACAGAAAGAGGACTAGAAGGTATATTCAGGCAAATCATAGCTGAGAACGTCCCTAGTCTGGGTAAGGACACAAACCTTCATGTCCAAGAAGCAGAGAGGATACCTCCCAAGATCAATAAAAATAGAAAACACCCTGGCATCTTACAGCCAAGGAAGCTACCCTGAGAGCAGCTAGGAGGAAGAGATTTCTTATGTATGAAGGGAGGAAAATCAGAATGTCAGACCAGTCAAAAGAGCCACGGCAAGGGGCGGAGCAAGATGGCGGAAGAGTAGGAGACCTAGATTTCGTCTGGTCTCAGGAATTCAGCTGAATAGGGATCAAACCATTCTGAACACCTACGAACTCAACAGGAGACCGAAGGAGAGAGTAGCAACAACTCTCTGAACAGAGAAGCGACCACTTACTGGAAGGTAGGACGTGAGGAGAAGTGAATCCGAGGCGATATTCGGGAGGATAGACGGTGGGGGAGGGGCCTCCGCCGGCCGCTTCTGGCAAGTGATAGAGCCGCGGAGCACAAAATCGGACCTTTTAGAAGTTGGCTCAGCGGAGGGACGTCGCTGCAGTGGCTAAGCGGGGGTGGAATCCTCCCGGGACAGTGTGGTCTCAGGACCCTTGGGGTCACGGAGAGACCGGGGGTGCCAGAGTGCGCCAGAGCTCCCAGGTATCAGAGCGGGGAAGCCGGCTGCAGAGACGGAGCAGAGTCGCAGGCTCTCAGCTCGGGGTTGCCATAAACTGTGATCTGCGGCCCAGTCGGGTCACGGCTCCCCCAGCAGGGACCCAACAAGCAGCAGATCCGGGGAGAATCCCCTTCCTTCCCAGGGAGGAGCGGTGCGGGAACGCACTGCAGGGATCTGCTGGGTTTGGAGACTCCGTGCGGGGTCGGGTGCCAGAGATAGCAACGCTCGATCACAGGCCGGGTGAGCACGGAGTGCGGCCGGAGACCGGGGACACGGGAGTGACTGCTTTTCTCTGGGGACACACTGAGGAGCGGGGCCCCGAGTTCTCAGCTCCTCCAGGTAGAGACTGGGAGGCCACCATTTCCGCCCTGGTCCTCCAAAGCTGTACCGAGAGCTTGCAGGGAACAAAAGCTCCTGAGAACAAACCAGAGCAGCTTCCTTAGCCCGAACCGACAAGGGCGGGGCAATTCCGCCTCCGGAAAAGACATTTGGAAACGACAGCAACAGGCCCCTCCCCCAGAAGATCAGCACAAACAGCCAGCAAGCCAAGACCAAGTTGATTGATCAAGGAGAATGGGAGAACTCCAGCGCTAGGGGAATACTGCACATAGATTTATGGCTTTTTTTTTTTTTTTTTACCATGATCCATTATTTCATCAAAGTTAATTTTTGTTGACTGTTTTTTTTTATTTTTCTTTTTCCCTTTTTCAACCAACATCTTATCAATCCCTTTTTTAAAAAAAAAAAAAAAACATTTTTTATTTTTCATTTTTAGAGTCATATTTTATCCCTTCATAGTAGTTACCTCTATTTTTGGCACATATATATAAGTTGTTCTCTCTTTAAAATTGTGGGGGTACAGTTTCTTCTAACAGATCAAAATATACCCTAAATCACTAGTGTATGGCTTTGTTCTAGTCTCCTGCCTGATCACATTCTCTCCCTTTTTCCTTTTTTTCTTTTCTTAAATCTTCTTTCTTTTTTCAAACAACTTATCTTACCAAGTCCTTTCATATAATCTTTTATAATTTTCATCTTTACAGTCATCTTCCATCCCTTCATTGTATCAAACCTTATTTTCTACATATATGTCTTTCTTCCTTTAAAACTTTAGGAGGCACTTTTTTGTACCAGACCAAAATACGCCCAAAATCTGGTGTGTGGCACAGATCTATGCACTAGCCTGATCATTTGGATCACATTCTGCTTTTTTTGTATTGTTCTGTTTTTGTTTTTATCCTTTTTTTTCTTTTTTTTTTCTCTTTCTTTTTTCTTTCTTTCCCTTTCTTTTACCCTGGTTTCAGGTCTTTTCTGATTTGTATACAGTATATTTGCTGGGGACGTTGTAAACCTGTTAGCATTTTGTTCTCTCATTCATCTATTCTCCTCTGGACAAAATGACAAGACGAAAGAAATCACCTCAGCAAAAAGAACAAGAGGTAGTACCGTCAGCCAGGGACCTACTCAATACGGACATTAGTACGATGTCGGACCTAGAGTTCAGAATCATGACTTTAAAGATACTAGCTGGGCTTGAAAAAAGCGTGGAAGTTATTAGAGAAAC
>NW_027397118.1:8234433-8262515 GCF_003265705.2 Callorhinus ursinus
TCCTGAAAGCAGCTCGGGAGAAGAGATATGTAACCTACAATGGTAGAAACATTAGATTGGCAACAGACCTATCCACAGAGACGTGGCAGGCCAGAAAGGACTGGCAAGATATCTTCAGAGCACTAAACGAGAAAAATATGCAGCCAAGAATACTATATCCAGCTAGGCTATCATTGAAAATAGAAGGAGAGATAAAAAGCTTCCAGAACAAACAAAAACTAAAGGAATTTGCAAACACGAAACCAGCCCTCCAAGAAATATTGAGAGGGGTCCTCTAAGCAAAGAGAGAACCTAAAAGCAGCAAAGAGCAGAAACGAACACAGACAACAGACAGTTAACAGTCACCTTACAGGTAATACAATGGCACTAAATTCATACCTTTCAATAGTTAACCTGAATGTAAATGGGCTCAATGCCCCAATCAAAAGACACAGGCTATCAGATTGGATTAAAAAACAAGACCCATCGATATGCTGTCTGCAAGAGACTCATTTTAGACCCAAAGACACCCCCACATTGAAAGTGAGGGGGTGGAAAACCATTTACCATGCTAATGGACACCGAAAGAAAGCTGGGGTGGCAATCCTTCTATCAGACAAACTAGATTTTAAAACAAAGACTGTAATAAGAGATGAGGAAGGACACTATATCCTACTTAAAGGGTCTATCCAACAAGAAGATCTAACAATTGTAAATATCTATGCCCCGAACATGGGAGCAGCCAATTATATAAGGCAATTAATAACAAAAGCAAAGAAACACATTGACAACAATACAGTAATAGTGGGGGACTTTAACACCCCCCTCACTGAAATGGACAGATCATCTAAGCAAAATATCAACAAGGAAATAAAGACTTTAAATGAAACACTGGACCAAATGGACTTCACAGACATATTCAGAACATTCCATCCCAAAGCAACAGAATACACATTCTTCTCTAGTGCCCATGGAACATTCTCCAGAATTGATCACATTCTAGGTCACAAATCAGGTCTCAACCGGTACCAAAAGATTGGGATCATTCCCTGCATATTTTCAGACCACAATGCTTTGAAACTAGAACTCAATCACAAGAGGAAAGTCGGAAGGAACTCAAATACATGGAGGCTAAAGAGCATCCTACTAAAGAATGAATGGGTCAACCAAGAAATTAAAGAAGAATTAAAAAAATTCATGGAAACCAATGAAAATGAAAACACAACTGTTCAAAATCTTTGGGATACAGCAAAGGCAGTCCTGAGAGGAAAGTATATAGCAATACAAGCCTTTCTCAAGAAACAAGAAAGGTCTCAAATACACAACCTAACCCTACACCTAAAGGAGCTGGAGAAAGAACAGCAAATAAAGCCTAAGCCCAGCAGGAGAAGAGAAATAATAAAGATCAGAGCAGAAATCAATGAACTAGAAACCAAAAGAACAGTAGAACGGATCAACGAAACTAGGAGCTGGTTCTTTGAAAGAGTTAACAAGATTGATAAACCCCTGGCCAGACTGATCAAAAAGAAAAGAGAAATGACCCAAATCAACAAAATCATGAATGAAAGAGGAGAGATCACAACCAACACCAAAGAAATACAAACAATTATAAGAACATATTATGAGCAACTCTATGCCAGCCAAATAGATAACCTGGAAGAAATGGGTGCATTCCTAGAGATGTATCAACTACCAAAATTGAACCAGGAAGAAATAGAAAACCTGAACAGACCTATAACCACTAAGGAAATTGAAACAGTCATCAAAAATCTCCCAAGAAACAAAAGCCCAGGGCCAGACGGCTTCCCGGGGGAATTCTATCAGACATTTCAAGAAGAATTAATACCTATTCTCCTGAAACTGTTCCAAAAAATAGAAATGGAAGGGAAACTTCCAAACTCATTTTATGAGGCCAGCATTACCTTGATCCCAAAACCAGACAAAGACCCCATCAAAAAAGAGAATTACAGACCAATATCCTTGATGAACATGGATGCAAAAATTCTCACCAAAATACTAGCCAATAGGATCCAACAGTACATTAAAAGAATTATTCACCATGACCAAGTGGGATTTATTCCTGGGCTGCAAGGCTGGTTCAACATCCGCAAATCAATCAACGTGATACAATACATTAACAAAAGAAAGAGCAAGAATCATATGATCCTCTCAATAGATGCAGAAAAAGCATTTGACAAAGTACAACATCCTTTCTTGATCAAAACTCTTCAGAGTATAGGGATAGAGGGTACATACCTCAATATCATAAAAGCCATCTATGAAAAACCTACAGCGAATATCATTCTCAATGGGGAAAGGCTGAGAGCTTTTCCCCTAAGGTCAGGAACGTGGCAGGGATGTCCACTCTCACCACTGCTATTCAACATAGTATTAGAAGTCCTAGCCACAGCAATCAGACAACAAAAAGAAATCAAAGGCATCCAAATCGGCAAAGAGGAAGTCAAACTCTCACTCTTTGCAGATGATATGATACTGTACGTGGAAAACCCAAAAGACTCCACCCCAAAACTGCTAGAACTCATACAGGAATTCAGTAAAGTAGCAGGATATAAAATCAATGCACAGAAATCAGTGGCATTCCTATACACCAACAACAAGACAGAAGAGAGACAAATCAAGGAGTCTATCCCATTTACAGTTGCACCCAAAACCATTAGATACCTAGGAATAAATCTAACCAAAGAGGCAAAGGATCTGTACTCAGAAAACTATAAAATACTCATGAAAGAAATTGAAGAAGACACAAAGAAATGGAAAAACGTTCCATGCTCATGGATTGGGAGAATCAACATTGTGAAGATGTCAATGCTACCTAGAGCAATCTACACATTCAATGCAATCCCCATCAAAATACCATCCACTTTTTTCAAAGAAATGGAACAAATAATCCTAAAATTTGTATGGAACCAGAAGAGACCCCGAATAGCCAGAGGAATACTGAAAAAGAAAAGCAAAGCTGGCGGCATCACAATTCCGGACTTCCAGCTCTATTACAAAGCTGTCATCATCAAGACAGTATGGTACTGGCACAAAAACAGACGCATAGATCAATGGAACAGAATCGAGAGCCCAGAAATGGACCCTCAACTCTATGGTCAACTTATTTTTGACAAAGCAGGAAAGAATGTCCAATGGCAAAAAGACAGTCTCTTCAACAAATGGTGTTGGGAAAATTGGACAGCCACATGCAGAAGAATGAAACTGGACCATTTCCTTACACCACACACAAAAATAGACTCCAAATGGTTGAAAGACCTAAACGTGAGACAGGAGTCCATCAAAATCCTAAAGGAGAACACAGGTAGCAACCTTTTCGACCTTAGCCGCAGCAACTTCTTCCTAGAAACATCGCCAAAGGCACGGGAAGCCCGGGCAAAAATGAACTATTGGGATTTCATCAAGATAAAAAGCTTTTGCACAGCAAAAGAAACAGTGCACAAAACTAAAAGACAACCGACAGAATGGGAGAAAATATTTGCAAATGACATATCAGATAAAGGGCTAGTATCCAAAATCTATAAAGAACTTATCAAACTCAACACCCAAAGAACAAATCATCCAATCAAGAAATGGGCAGAAGACATAAACAGACATTTCTCCAAAGAAGACATCCAAATGGTCAACAGGCACATGAAAAAGTGCTCAACATCGCTCGGCATCAGGGAAATCCAAATCAAAACCTCAATGAGATACCACCTCACACCCGTCAGAATGGCTAAAATTAACAAGTCAGGGAACAACAGATGTTGGCGGGGATGTGGAGAAAGGGGAACCCTTCTACACTGTTGGTGGGAATGCAAGCTGGTGCAACCACTCTGGAAAACAGTATGGAGGTTCCTCAAACAGTTGAAATTAGAGCTACCGTTCGATCCAGCAATTGCGCTACTGGGTATTTACCCCAAAGATACAAATGTAGGGACCCGAAGGGGTACGTGCACCCCAATGTTTATAGCAGCAATGTCCACAATAGCCAAACTGTGGAAAGAGCCAAGATGCCAATCGACAGATGAATGGATAAAGAAGATGTGGTATATATACACAATGTAATATTATGCAGCCATCAAAAGGAATGAGATCTTGCCATTTGCAACGACGTGGATGGAACTGGAGGGTGTTATGCTGAGTGAAATAAGTCAATCAGAGAAAGACATGTATCACATGACCTCACTGATATGAGGAATTCTTAATCTCAGGAAACAAACTGAGTGTTACTGGAGTGGTTGGGGGTGGGAGGGATGGGGTGGCTGGGTGATAGACATTGGGGAGGGTATGTGCTACGGTGAGCGCTGTGAATTGTGCAAGACTGTTGAATCACAGATCTGTACTTCTGAAACAAATAACGCAACATATTTTAAGAAAAAAGAAAAAGAAAAAGATAACAGGAGAGGAAGAAAAGGGGAGTATGTCAGAGGGGGAGACGAACCATGAGAGATGATGGACTCTGAAAAACAAACTGAGGGTTCTAGAGGGGAGGGGGGGAGGGGGATGGGTTATCCTGGTGATGGGTATTGAGGAGGGCACATTCTGCATGGAGCACTGGGTGTTATGAACAAACAATGAATCATGGGACACTGCACCAAAAACTAATGATGTAATATATGGTGATTAACATAACAATAAAAAATTTAAAAAAAAAAAAAAAGAGCCACGGCAAGCCAGAAAAGGCTGACAAGACACATTCAAAGTACTAAATGAGAAGAACATGCAGCCAAGAATACTTTATCCAGCAAGGCTATCATTCAGAATGAATGGAGAGACAAAAAGCTTCCAAGACTGGCAGAAACTAAAAGAATATGTGACCACCAAGCCAACCGTGCAAGAAATATTAAAGGGGATTCTGTAAGCAAAGAGAGATCCCAAGACTAAGAGAGACCTAAAAGTAACAGACAATCTACAGAAACAGGGACTTTACAGGCAATACAATGGCACTAAATTCCTATCTTTCAAGAGTTACTCTCAACATCAACAGCCTAAATGATCCCATGAAACGGCACAGGGTTTCAGATTGGATAAAGAGACAGGACACATCCATATGCTGTCTACAAGAGACTCTTGTCTACAGCTCAGATTGAAAGTGAGGGGATGGGGATCCACTTACCACACGAACATACCTCAAAAGAAAGCTGGGGTAGCAATCCTCATATCAGACTAATTAGATTTTAAACCAAAGACCATAGTAAGAGATGTAGAGGGACACTATATCATACTTACAAGGTCTATCCAACAAGAAGATCTAACAATTGTAAATATCTATATCCCCAATATGAGAGCAGCCAATTATATAAAACAATTAATAACCACAAAAAAGAAACATACTGATAATAATAAATTAATAGTAGGAGACTTCATCACTCCACTCACAGCAATGGACAGTTCATCTAAGCAGAAGATCAACAAAGAAACAAGAGCTTTGAATGACACAATGGACCAGATGGACTTCATAGATATGTACAGAACATTCCACCCTAAAACAACAGAACACACATTCTTCTCAAGTGCACATGGAACTTTCTCCAGAACAGACAACATACTGAGTCAGAAATCAGGTCTCAACCAATACCAAAAGACTGAGATTATTCGCTGCATGTTACAGGCCACAATGCTTTGAAACTGAAACTCAACCACAAGAAGAAATTTGGAAGGAATTCAAACACTAGGGAGTTAAAGAGGATCCTGCTAAAAAGAATGATTGAGTCAACCAGGAAATTAAAGAACTTAAACAATTCATGGAAACTAATGAAAATGACAACACGTCAGTCCAAAACTTATGGAATACTGCAAAGGTGGTCCTAAGGGGGAAATACATAGCCATCCAAGCCTCTCTTAAAAAAGTAGAAAAATCCCAAATGCACACGCTAACCTTACACCTAAAGGAGCTGTAGAAAGAACAGCAAACAAAACCTACACCAAGCAGAGGAGAAATAATAAAGATTAGAGCAGAGATCAATGAAATAGAAACCAGGAAAACAGAGATGAAGAAAACTAGAAGCTGGTTCTTTGAAAGAATCACTAAGATCAATAAACCTCTGGCCAGACTTATCCAAAAGAAAAGGGATAGGACCCAAATCAGTAAAATCATGAATAAAACGGAAGAGATCACAACTAACACCAAGGAAATAGAAACAATTATTAGAAATTATTATCAGCAACTACATGACAACAAATTAAGCAACCTGGAAGAAATGGATGCCTTCCTGGAAATTTGTAAACTACTCAGACTGAAACAGGAAGAAATAAACAATCTGAACAGACCAATAACCAGTAACAAAATTGAAGCAGTAATCGAAAACCTCCCAAAAAACAAGAATCCAGGGCCAGATGGCTTCCAGGGGAATTCTACCAAACATTTTCTTTTTTTTAGATTTTATTTATTTATTTGACAGAGAGATAGAGAGCACAAGTACGCAGAGCGGCAGGCAGAGGGAGAGAGAGAAGCAGGCTCTCCTCAGAGCAGGGAGCCCGGCACGGGGCTCAACCCCAGGACCCTGGGATCATGACCTGAGCCAAAGGCAGCCACTTAACCAACTGAGCCACCCAGGTGCCCCTCTACCAAACATTTAAAGAAGAAATAATACCTATTCTATTGACTCTGTCTCAAAAATTAGAAACAAAATCATTCTATGATTTAAAATTCATTTTCATTCAAAATCATTCCAAAATCATTCTATGAGGCCAGCATTACCTTGATCCCAAAACCAGGTAAAGACCCCATCAAAAAGGCATTTTATCAGGAATATCAGTATCCCTGATAAATATGGATGCCAAAATACTCAACAAGATCCTAGCCAATAGGATCCAACAATACATTGAAAGGATTATCCATCACAACCAGGTGGGATTTATTCCCGGGATGCAAGGGTGGTTCAACATTCAAAAGTCAATCAACGTGATAGACCACATTAATAAAAGAAAGACAAGAACCATTTGATCCTATCAATTGATGGAGAAAAAGCATTTGACAAAATACAGCATCCTTTCTTGATTAAAACTCTTCACAGTGTAGGGATAGAGGGTACATACCTCAATATCATAAAAGCCATCTATGAAAAGCCCACAGTGAATATTATTCTCAATGGGGAAAAGCTGAGAGTTTTTCCCTTAAGGTCAGGAACATGACAGGGATGCCCACTCTCACCACTACTGTTCAACATAGTAGTAGAAGTCCTAGCCTCAGCAATCAGACAACAAAAAGAAAAGGCATTCGAATTGGCAATGAAGTCAAACTCTCTCTGCTCGCAGATGACATGATACTTTATGTGGAAAAACCAAAAGACTCCACCCCCAAATGACTAGAACTCATACAGCAATTCAGCAATGTGGCAGGATACAAAATCACTGCACAGAAATCAGTTGCATCTCTATACCCTAACAGTGTAACTGTAGAAAGAGAACTTAAGGAATAAACCCCATTTACAATAGCACCAAACACCATAAGATATCTAGGAATAAACCTAACCAAAGAGGAAAAGGATCCATACTCTAGAAACTACGGGACACTTATGAAAGAAATTGAGGAAAACACAAAGAGATGGAAAAATATTCCATGCTCATGGACTGGAAGAATAAACATTGTTAAAATGTCTATGCTGCCCAGAACAATCTAGACTTTCAATGCCATCTCTATTAAGATACCACTGGCATTTTTCAAAGAGCTGGAACAAACAATCCTAAAATTTGTAAGGAACCATAAAAGACCCCAAATCACCAAGGGAATGTTGAAAAAGAAAACCAAAGCTGGGGCATCACATTGCCTGACTTCAAGCTATATTACAAAGCTGAGATCACCAAGACAGCA
This sequence comes from Callorhinus ursinus, assembly GCF_003265705.2. Classification (NCBI taxonomy): domain Eukaryota; kingdom Metazoa; phylum Chordata; class Mammalia; order Carnivora; family Otariidae; genus Callorhinus; species Callorhinus ursinus. The sequence goes on from NW_027397118.1 coordinate 8,242,229, forward strand.
TGGTATTGGCACAAAAACAGACACATAGATCAATGGAACAAAATAGAGCACCCATATATGGACCTTCAACTCTATGGTCAACTAATCTTTGACATATCAGGAAAAAAATACCCAATGGAAAAAGACAACAGTCTTACCAATAAATGGTGCCGGCAAAATCAGACAGATACATACAGAAGAATGAAATTGGACCATTCTCTTACACCATACAGAAAGGTAACTCAAAATGGATGGAAGAACTCAATGTGAGACAGAAATCCATCAAAATCCTAGAGGAGAACATAGGCAGTAACCTCTTCAACATCGGCCACAGCACTTCTTTCATGACTTGTCTCCAAAGGCAGGGGAAACAAAAGCAAAAATGAACTTCTGGGTCTTCATATGGATAAAAAGCTTCTGTACAGCAATGGAAACAGTCAACTAAACTAAGAGGCAACCCACAGAATGGGAGAAGATATTTGCAAATGACATTACAGATAAAGGGCTGGTATCCAAAATCTATAATGAACTTATCAAACTCAACACCCCAAAAAATAAATAAATAAGTCAAAAAATGGGCAGAACACATGAACAGACACTCCTCCAAAGAAGATATACGAATGGCTATCAGACACATGAAAAAATGTTCCACATCACTTGTCATCAGGGAAATACAAACCAAAACCACAATGAGATACCACCTTACACCAGTTAGAATGGCAAAAATTAACAAGGCAGGAAACAACAAATGTTGGCGAGGCTGTGTAGAAAGGGGAACCCTCTTCCACTGTTGGTGGGAATGCATGTTGGTACAGCCACTTTGGAAAACAGTGTGGAGGTTCCTCAAAAAGTTAAAAAGAGCTACCCTATGACCCAGCAATTGCACTATTGGGTATTTACCCCAAAGATAGAGATGTAGTGAAAAGAAGGGGCACCCCAATGTTCATAGCAGCAATGTCCACAATAGCAAAACTATGGAAGAAGCCAAGATGCCCTTCAACAGATGAATGGATAAAGAACATCTGGTTCATATACACAGTGGAATATTTACTCAGCCATCAGGAAGGATGAATACCCACCATTTGCATCAACATGGACAGAACTGGAGGAGATTAAGCTAAGTGAAATAAGTTAAGCAGAGAAAGACAATTATCATATGGTTTCACTAATATGTGGAATATAAGGAACAGAATGGAGGATAATAGGGGAAGGGAGGGAAAACTGAAGGGGACTAAATCAGAGAGGGAGACAAACCATGAAAGACTATGGACTCCAGGAAACAAACTAAAGTTTTCAGAAAGTGGTGGAGGGACGGCATAGCCGGGTGATGGGTATTGGGAGGGGGTGCATGTTGTGATGAGCACTGGGTGTTATTCACAACTGATGATTTGTTGAACACTAATTCAAAAATTAATGATGTACTATATGACGGTTAACTAAACATAATAAAAATAACTATATATACGTGATGTTTACAAATGTATAAACAATACAGATAACTAAGAACTTTAAAATGCCTGAAAAGGATACACACCAAACTGTTAAAAATGTTACTACTCAGGAGGGGATGGTGATTTTTAATCTCTTTATTTCTGATTGTCTAAATATTATATAAGATGGTATACATTTAGGGGCGCCTGGGTGGCTCAGTTGGTTAAGCATCTGACTCTTAATTTCAGCTCAGTTCATGGTCTCAGGGTCATGAGATCCAGCCCCAAATTGGGCTCTACACTGAGCATGGAGCCTGCTTAAGATTCTCTCTCTCCTTCTGTGCCCTACCCCCGCTCACACACTCAAAAAACAAAAAGATGGTATTCATTTACTCCTTACATAATTTCTAAAAATGATAAATGGAATTCTGAATGCCTGCTACCATGCATTGTACAAGATACTTTATGTATACTATCCCATTTCATCATCTGATAAAACTCTCAGGTTAGCATTAAAGTGAGGCACAAAGAAGTCATTAAATGCCAGGCTGAATTTGAACACAGGGCTCTTCGAAGACAAATTTTATGTGTGGTCTTTTCCCTATACTATGAAACCTCAAAATTATGAGGTGGCTCTAAATTAATAAATGTGTATATATGCACACATGTATATTTTAACTCAAAATTTATTTTCACAGTTCATCTGAACCCTAAACTTTTTAAGTCTGCATGATTCTCACAGCAAGAAACATATTTTAAATGTAAAATATGAAATGGCAAATATGAAATAATACTTTAAAAAATGAAGTAAAATTTGCCTGTTCAACTAATCCAAATAAGATGAGAAAAGGCCATTCCACTATTCCTATTTTATTTTTAATAAAAAGGTATTAAGTTCTTCCAGTGACCTTTATAAAAGGAGGACAGCCTATAAAATCTATTTAAGGATATTAAATCCAGTTGATGTTTCATGTGTTGACCTTATGAATATCAATCACTCAATTACCTATTTCATTTTCCTTTCTTATTTATAGTCTAGTAGAATACCTTGTCATAATGTACTATGAATTTGTATGATTTCTGTGAGGTCAGAGCTATATTCCAACAATTCTAATCTTTTTAACAAGTTTTTGGAACTCCTCTCTATTGAAAAAAAAATGCCTTCAGAAGTGCCACAAGTTGTTAAATTTTCTTGAGAGTGGTTATTTCATTCACTGTTATAACCCCAGTGCCAACAGTGCTTGGCACACAGTAAGCACTCAATAAATATTTATTGAAAAAATGAAATTAGTGTCTTCTCATATCTAAAATTTGCCAAAATTTACTCATAATCAGCTGCAATGATTAAAATCATTCATCAGGGCAGATGAAGTTAAGTAAGACCCATTAATCAGTAACCTAAGGGGCGCCTGGGTGGCTCAGTGGTTAAGCGTCTGCCTTCGGCTCAGGTCATGATCCCAGGGTCCTGGGATCGGGCCCCGCATCATGTTCCCTGCTCGGCAGGAGGCCTGCTTCTCCCTCTCCACTCCCCCTGCTTGTGTTCTCTCTCTCGCTGTCTCTGTCAAATAAATAAATAAATAAATAAATCTTTAAAAAAAAAATCAATAACCTAAGCTGTGACCATAAAGTGATTCAACTTCTTCTACTCTACTCTTATATTCTGTTCTGTTCTTCTGTTGCTCATAAAGGAGGATCTGAATAAAATCATAGAAAGATTATGATTAAAAAATTATTTGATCACTAGAATGAATGCATATAGCCTTACAAGTGGGTCACTTTATAAAAGATAATGCTAATCTGGACATATAAGATTTCTCCAGCAAAACCCAGAGTCATTATTTCATACTTACACTACAAGTAAAAATTTAAAATTCCAAACTTCTAAGACTTAAATGAGAGAGTTTTAGTTCAATATTAATTGAATTACACCAAGGGGGGAAAAAGAACTTTAATATATACCATTACCTGTCTTTATAAGAAATGTTTAACTTTATTATGTCTTCTGCTATTATAACGACAAAAACATATGATACTAGGCATTATGCTATGTCACAAGTTATTATATACAAGTCTGAAAGACTTTCAAGCCATTCAGCACTTTGAAAAGTGGAACTGAACCATTTCCCTTTATCATTTACATTTTGATGAAGCCTGGTCTGTATTTCTACTCTTGGTAAGGTTCAGAAATGCATTTAATATGAATGTCACTAGTACTAATTAAAAATTGCCCTGATAACACTTTATACAATAGGCATGAACAGAGGAAATCTTAAATATTAATTAAAAAAAAACAACACTATAAACTATGAATCAGCAAAGTAAGCTTACCATGATAACAAAAAACATTCACAACCAGAATAAAAACTAGAAATACTACTAAAAAATATAAAGTTTGTAGATAACGAAAGCTGTTAATTTTCTCATCAAAATGCAGTAAAGTTTAGATCAGTAAGTAAAACAGGGCAGAGATGGCACTGCCATTTCCTATGCTATCCCCTCAGATTTTGGCGATTTGTTCCAAGGCTGTCCTAAGGGTCTGTGTCAATGAATTGCCTTCTGTTAACATCCACCTGCGATAAAATCATTAACCAAACTTTCTTGTACGGAATCCAAGCCACATCTTTTAAAAGCCAACTTTTACTCTTTAGAGAATAAAGTTAAACCCCAAAGTTCAATAAAAGACAAGAGACGTCTTTGCTGTCCAGCACCCCCTCCTCCTCAATCCCGGAAGTGTAAGTAAACTCCTGAATGGAGACTGTCTTGATATCTAAGAGGCTGTGAAAAGAACATGGGTTTAGAAAACAGACAGACCTGGGCTACAATCACAGCTGTATCACTTTGCAGCTTTCAGGACTTAGACTCTCTCTGAGCTAGTTCTTCTCATCTGTAAAGTGGGAAGAATTACATAACCTCCCATAGTTATTGGAGACTTAAGAGAAACATTTTGAATAAAGCAACTAACCCATTGTATATTAAATACCAATTGTCTTCCCTTTCCCATACTTAAACTTCTGAATCTCCTCTAAAACTTAGCTTAGGATTGCTGACAAAAGAAGAAATCAAGAAATGCTTGATTAACTGGCTTTGTCAGGTGATTTTAAATCAGCAATTTACATAATAGCTTTTAAGAAACCACAAAAGATAACTGGGTGGAATTTGAAATGTAAAAGTAAAGTACCCTTGGGTTGCTATATATAGTTTAGTCCCTATGTGCAGGTGCTATAGGAAACCAAGATTATCAACTTCTCTAACCAGAAGAAAAAGCATTACTTAAGGTGGAAGAGGGAGAAATGCTCCCCACTGAAATATGACCTTCGGCTACATATGAGTGACGCTAACAGGTCTTCAATGAAATTTTATAATCAAAATGAATAATTATTTCTGAAACACGACTATTCAGACCTAATCTTTTTTATTTTATTATGTTATAATCGCCATACATTATGTCATTAGTTTTTGATAGTGTTCCATGATTCACTGTTTTCATATAACACCCAGTGCTCCATTCACTATGTGCCCTCTTTAATACCCATAACCAGGCTAACCAATCCCCCCACCCCCTGCCCCCTAAAACCCGGTTGATAGTAGGACCTGAAGCCTCTTATGGTTCGTCACCCCCTCCAATTTCCTCCCTTTCATTTTTCCCTTCCTGCTATCTTGTTGTTTTTTTAACATATAATGTATTATTTGTTTCAGAGGTATAGATCTATGATTCATCGGTCTTACACAATGCACAGTGCTCACCATAGCACATACCCTCCCCAATGTCTATCACCCAGCCACCCCATCCCTCCCATTTCCCCCACTCCAGCAACCCTCAGTTTGTTTCCGGAGATTAAGAATTCCTCATATCAGTGAGATCATATGATACATGGCTTTCTCTGATTGACTTATTTCGCTCAGCATAATACCCTCCAGTTCCATCCACGTCGTTGCAAATGGCAAGATTTCATTCCTTTTGACGGCTGCATAATATTCCATTGTATAAATATACCACTTCTTCTTTCCATTCATCTGTCGATGGACATCTTGACTCTTTCCATAGTTTGGCTATTGTGGACATTGCTGTTATAAACATCAGGGTGCACGTACCCCTTTGGATCCCTACATTTGTATCTTTGGGGTAAATACCCAGTAGTGTAATTGCTGGGTAGCTCTATTTTCAACTTTTTGAAGAACCTCCATACTGTTTTCCAGAGTGGCTGCACCAGCCTGGATTCCCACCAACAGTGTAGGAGGGTTCCCCTTTCTCCACATCCCCACCAACATCTGTCGTTTCCTGACTTGATAATTTGAGCCATTCTGACTGGTGTGAGGTGGTATCTCATCGAGGTTTTGATTTGGATTTCCCTGATGCTGAGTGATGTTGAGCACTTTTCCATGGGTCTGTTGGCCATTTGGATATCTTCTTTGGAAAAATGTCTGTTCATGTCTTCTGCCCATTTCTTGATTGGATTATTTGTTCTTTGGGTGTTGAGTTTGATAAGTTCTTTATAGATTTTGGATACTAGCACTTTATCTATCATTTGCAAATATCTTCTCCCATCCTGTCAGTTGTCTTTTGGTTTTGTTGACGGTTTCTTTTGCTGTGCAAAAGCTATCTTGATGAGGTCCCAATAGTTCATTTTGGCCCTGGCTTCCCTTGCCTTTGGCGATGTTTCTAGGAAGAAGTTGCTGCAGCTGAGGTCAAAGAGGTTGCTGCCTGTATTCTCCTTTAGGATTTGGATGGACTCCTGTCTCACGTTTAGGTCTTTCAACCATTTGGAGTCTATTTTTGTGTGTGGTGTAAGGATATGGTCCAGTTTCATGCCTCTGCATGTGTCTGTCCAATTTTCCCAACACCATTTGTTGAAGAGACTGTCTTTTTTCCATTGGATATTCTTTCCTGCTTTGTCAAAGTTGAGTTGACCATAGAGTTGAGGGTCCATTTCTGGGCTCTCGATTCTGTTCCATTGATCCACGTGTCTGTTTTTGTGCCAGTACCGTACTGTCTTGATGATGACAGCTTTGTAATAGAGCTGGAAGTCTAGAATTGTGACGCCACCAGCTTTGCTTTTTTCAATATTCCTCTGGCTATTCGGGGTCTTTTCTGGTTCCATGCAAATTTTAGGATTATTTGTTCCATTTCTTTGAAAAAAGTGGATGGTATTTTGATAGGGATTGCATTGAATGTGTAGATTGCTCTAGGTTGCGTTGACATCCTCACAATATTTGTTCTTCCAATCCATGAGCATGGAACGTTTTCCCATTTCTTTGTGTATTCCTCAATTTATACTTTTCTGAGTACAGATTCTTTGCCTCTTTGGTTAGAGTTATCCCAGGTATCTTATGGTTTTGGGTACAATTGTAAATGGGATCAACTCCTTAATTTCTCTCTCTTCTCTCTTGTTGGTGTATAGGAATGCCACTGATTTCTGTGCATTGATTTTATATCCTGCCACTTTACTGAATTCCTGTATGAGTTCTAGCAGTTTTGGGGTGGGGTCTTTTGGGTTTTCCACATAAAGTATCGTATCATCTGCAAACAGTGAGAGTTTGACTTCTTTGCCGATTTGGATGCCTCTGATTTCTTTTTGTTGTCTCATTGCTGTCTGTGGCTAGGACTTCTAGTACTATGTTGAATAGCAGTGGTGATGGTGGACATCCCTGCCGTGTTCCTGACCTTAGGGGGAAAGCTCTCAGTTTTTCCCCATTGAGAATGATTTTGCTGTGGGTTTTTCATAGATGGCTTTTATGATATTGAGGTATGTACCCTCTATCCCTATATAAATCACTACCACCCCCCAGGTCTAATCAGGGCCAACTGTCAAACACCCCAAAAAAGCATGCTCTCTGTGGGGAGACAAAGCAAACTTAAGACCCTTGGGAGCAAAATCAAATCTCATTAGGAAGTATAGGATGAGTGGGGTACCTGGGTGGCTCACAGTACGTTAAGCTCAGGTCATGAGATCTAGCGCCCAACTGGGCCCGGAGCTCAGAGAGACTGTTTGAGGATTTCTCTCCCTCTCCCTCACCCCTCCCCCTGCCTGTGCTCTCTCTCTTAAATAAATCTTAAAAAAAAAAAGATGAGTATGAGGCTGCCACACATATGCAATAAAGAAGGTATTAAAATGTAAATTAATCTACTTTCTAATACATATGTTTAACATTATAGAACTGGAATACCAGAATAGGCATTCTTTAAGTTCTAAGTGTATTCATTAAGCAATACACTTTTCGTTAAACAAAATCTTGCCATTTGCAACGACATGGATGGAACTAGAGGGTATTATGCTAAGCGAAATAAGTCAAACAGAGAAAGACATGTATATGATCTCACCGATATGAGTAATTCTTAATCTCAGGAAACAAACTGAGGATTGCTGGAGTGGTGAGGGGTGGGAGGGATGGGGTGGCTGGGTAAGAGACATTGGGGAGGATATGTCCTATGGTGAGCACTGTGCATTGTCTAAGACTGATGAATCACAGACCTGTACCTATGAAACAAGTAATATATGCTAAAAAAAAAAAAGATGAAGAAGATAGTAGGAAGGGAAAAATGAAGGGGGGGAAATTGGAGGGGGAGATGAACCATGAGAGACTATGGACTCTGAGAAACAAACCTAGGTTTCTAGAGGTCAGGGGGTGGGGGGATGGGTTAGCCTGATGATGGGTGTTAAAGAGGGCACGTATTAAATGGAGCACTGGGTGTTACACGCAAACAAGGAATCATGGAACACTACATCAAAAACTAATGATGTAATGTATGGTGATTAACATAACATAATAAAATAAAACTTTTTTAAAAAGCAATACACTTTTCAAACCATCTACTTTGGCTTAAAATTTTTCATGTCTATTCTAAGTGTAGCTTAACTTTACCATATGTTTTATGGACTGTTTGTTTTTTATGCAATACAGAACTGAAAGAATGTAACTCTGGGTGAACACTAAGACTATTAAAATTTTGCTATATTTTAATTTGTATTATAATTTAGTTATAAGGATTTTATTGTAGCAAAAAATTGCAATGAAAACTGGAGTCATGACAATGGATATTTAAGGTATTCAGCTTACACTATTGCAAATGAAACTAAACTACTACTGTAACATGAATCCATAATGGAAATCAGCCTTGAACTTGATCGTTTTTTTAGTTAATTTGTAGACTGCTTGCTGTTTCCTGTCCTCTTCAAACAAAATTATAGTCTATTATTTGAAGCACCTACCCTTGTTTTTATGTTCATTCAATAAGACTGTTGAATGTTATCTTACAAGGATGCCTAGAAAAAAAAATCTAAAGTCAGTGTCAACTGACATCATTCTGCTTTAAATGATAAGCTGCTTGAAATATGAAAAAGGCCAAATCCTCCCCACTCCTCACCCCTCCCTACAAAATGACCACCACCATCAGGGGCCTCTGCAAAGATTTTTAAACTATCAGCACTTCAGTTTCTCAAAATACTTGGGGAAAATAAAATGGACTGTGGGGAAAACAAATCAGCCTAACTTCCAGTGCTGACCAATTATGCCTCTCATTTCCATTCAATTGGCTACAGAACTCTCTAAAAACGGAGAGGGTCATTGCATCCTGAACAGAGCTGCCTACTGAAATGGAGACTACATGATCCTCAGGACACAGAAGGGATCATGAAATATAATCATTGAAATCATGTATGGTAAAGAGACTAGAAGGAAAAGTGAATAATACCCAGTCATTTTAATAACATCTGTTGGAAAATTTAACTTATGTTATTAATGTACACCAATAGCCTCAAAATGGGAGCCCTGAACTGGCAATTCAAACGCCCCAGCTCAGCTGAGTAAAAGGATTTGGTCCAGGTAAATCCAGGCAAAAGTCAGAGCCTGGAGCAGACTACAAAAGTGATAGAGGCAGAGAGCCATACTAGTGAAAGGAGGCTGCAGAAACAAGCCATGATCAAACACAGGAACTATGGAGTTGTCCCTAATGGGAATCAGGGATGTTGATAATGATATATTTATCCAAAGAGTAAGTTCAAGACTGGGAACATAAGGATGCTTAATTCAGAGCCCAAAATCTAGAATCTAATATTCAAGGCAGAGAAGAAATGAAGATGATACAAAAAACTGCTGCTCAACAAGTAAGGTACTTAGCAGACTTTTGTTCTTCAAATGGTAATCCAACCACCAGCAGCAGGACCTCACCTGGGAGCTTGCTAGAATTGCAGACTTTCAGGCCCCATCTCAGACCTGCTGCATGCGAGTCTCCAATTTTAAGGTGATCCAAGACCCTACAGAGGTAGGGTTTTTCTTGCAAAAAAACAAGATGGGCGAGAAAAAGAGAGGGAAGAAGAGGGGATCAGAATCAACTAGCAGCTTTGTTGTCTTAGGAAAATCCAATTCTACAACCCCTAGAAGGTCCGACTATGAACCAATTAAAACAGCTTAATATCAAGAGTAACATCTCGCTCAGAGGTTTGCTTCAAGACCTTGAGTCACTGTAATAACTGATCCAAAGCTATCATGTCATCAACTCTGCCCAATCCCAACCAGTTCCCCCTCTAATAAGATCTGCCTTAAAATCACCCAGCCTAGGTTCTGAAACCCTATAAATATTCTCCCTTAACTACCGTGACGTCAATGGGCAAGAGACATAATATTTTGAAGCAGAAAGGAATGGGAACAAGCATATGGTGTAATTCCTTTATTTTATGGGAGAAATTCACAATTTGCTCAAGAATGAAGAGCTAGTTAAGAGAAGAACACCAAAAACAAGATCTTCTGACTTCCTCTTCAGGGGTCTTATTTTTGTAATTTACATTAATAATTTTTGGCTCTATGTCCTGGAGAAGGACATAATGTTAATATAATTTACCAGGATACCCAAACATCATGCTTAATGTGAGCTGTCAATAGGCAACATGCCAGACTGAATATAAAGACATAAATCCACTTTCAACCCAAAGAGATCAAAAATAATATAATCTCATTATTACCAGCATCAAAATAAAAACAGTTAACATTATTAGGGCATTTGTTATGTGCAATGTACTGTGTTAAGAGCTTTATATACATGGTTTATTCGATCCTCGCAACCCTATTATGGAGGTAGTAGTATTATTTCCATTTTACAGATTCAAAATTACTGAGGTTAAGTGATGTTTCAAAAGTCACACTGCTAGCAAGTGGAAGAGCCAGGACTTGTATGCTTTGGTTTTTTGTTTGCTTGTTTGTTTCAGGTAAAGCAAAACAAAGATGAGTATTTACTTATTATTTAGGGTCTTCTCTTGAAAATTTCATTTCTAATTATGAAAATAACATAGATTCACAGCAACATATAACCTGCTTCCAAGTAACGTTTGAATCAGAAATATTGCTTTAACATTTTTACACCAAAGCACTAAGTTGTTTTCCAAGCAATTCTAGTGTTGATCACTACACTTTGTCCATGTTACCATGTAAATTATGTTTCAGACATGATACCTGACACACTTGTCCTTTACCTTGATTTCATTTCCCTTTACTTCTGTTAGTTCAAGACATCTGCACTGCACAAGAATAAAAAGAGCTCTTTTCTATAAAAGTTACATATATAATAAGACAGACTTGATTTGAAGAGGTCCACCATGAAAAGAGAGATTTTTCTCTACTGTATTATTAGAAATATATTTTATATCATTTTTTATTCTGAAAAATTTTGTACTTACTCTAGATGGCAACATTTAGGAAGCTAATTTCTTCCCACTTCATTTAAAAGGGTATCATTAAAAAAAAAAAAGGTATCATTTCATTATCTTTCATTTCCATATTCCTGAAACTTAAATGCCAAGTTCAAATTTTTCAGTATCTTAGATAAAGTCTATACTGTAATAGACAAGGCCAATTAAATAGCATTGACCGTCTCTATATGTAAAAAAAAAAAACATGCTACTGATGACTGACATTTTGATAACAACATAGATGAAAAATCTATATGATTTATTACATCTTCCCTTCAGGGAAAGCAAAATTCAGTACATAGAGATTGCTCAAGGTTTTTAAGCAAGAGACAAAGGCAGTCAGAGCCCCTCAGGACTGGCCCTGGAGATGCTGTCCACAAGTGAAGAGAACAATCAAAGTGTGCCCAACTCATGAAGTTACTACACTCTAAGGTCATTATTTTGCTTCACTTACTGGATTTCTTTTTCAAATTTGAACTTTGAACCTTTTTGGATTTCTCCAGTAAAGAAAATCTATTTAGTATGAAAATGTATTATTCATCAAAACAGCTAGAAAATCAATTCATCAAAATTTATTTACCAAACATAAAGGTGAAATGATTAGACAACATAGAGTGCTGACAAGTTCATTCTGTATCAAAACTGAACTAATTCTTTCTAGTATGATTCATCCAACCTTAATTCCCAACACCAAGCCTATAAAACTATAACCAATTCAGTCCAACCTAAAGGAATTCATAACCTATAAAGGAGATAGATATATAATTATGGCAATTCAGGGACATCAGAGCTAAAAGAAGCATGTATAAGGTGCCAAAGAACAAGTAGAGCAATTCAACAAAAACTGGGATTCAGAGGAAGGGGGTAGGCAGAAAATATGTAAAGATAAGAAATCACTGGAACCAAATAAAAGATTACAGGAGTACACCAAATTTTCAGAGAAAGGCTATTTAAAACAGAAGGAACCTCACTATAAAGGTGCAGAAGCAAGAAAGAAAGTGCCCCATCTGGGAGCTGCAGATTAGTAGCACTATAGAAGAGAATGCAAGAAGAAGGGGAGACTGGAAAGGTATCTAGAACTCTAACAGTGGAGGATGCTGAACAACAGGTCCTAGGTTTGCATTTTATCTTTTGGATAATGGAGAGCTGCTGGGGAGGTTTAGGCAAGAGCATCATATGATCAAACCTTTAAAAAGATAACTCTGTTGGCACTGTGAAGGACTGCATTAAGTAGTGAGCCCTTGGCACAAGAGTCCATTGGTTAAAAGTCCATTTTAACCAATGTTTTGGTTAAAGCATTCATTCTAGAGCATTGAATTAAAATAGTAACAGCAGGGAGGCAAAGGGGAAGAAAAATTCAAGAAATATTTAATGAACAGAATAAATAAGACTGTGGAAAGGCTTAAATTTGATACAGGTGTTAGGTAAAATATTAATACTGTATACTGTAATACACAGGAGAAAGAGTCCAGTGATAATTCCTAATCCCTAAATGGTTTTTATTCCTTCAAATTATGATAATTAACTTTATATTCTGCTAGGATTTTTTTTATCCTTGTAGTTATTGTGCAAATGATAATTATCAAAGCTACAAGCCTATTAAGAATTGGGATTAAGTGGGTATAACAAATTAATTGAGCTTCATTATGTATTTCTATGAAAACAAGATAACATAACCAAACACAAGGATCTCTAAACTGACAAAAACAATGATAAAAACTGATAGAGAGATTCCACATGGGGGAGGGGGCACTAAAAGATGGCAGCATAGGAAGATCCTTAACTCACCTCCAACCATGGACACACCAAATCTACAACTGCATATGGAATAATTTCTCTGAAAACTAGCTGAACAACTCCTCAAAAACAAAGGATAAAAGGTGCACATCAAGGTAGGTAGGTGAGGCAGAGACACGGTCTCACCAAAAACCTCATCCCCAGTGTAGTGACCTGAAATCAGAAGGGATCTCAAAAACACAGAGCTTCACTGAGTAGTGAAGCATTTGTGTTCCACATCAGGACCTCAGCCCTTAGGGCCTGCATCAGAGACATAAGCCCTCCAAAGGTCTGGCTTTGAAAAACCAATAGAGTTTATGTCCAGGAGACTCAAAGGGCTGCAAGGAATGAGATTCCAATCATACAAGGGTCTCTCAGACTCACTCACCCTATCTATGACTCAGCATGAAACCAAGTTTGAAAAGTGCCTACACTATGTGTGGAGATTCATTTGCTAACTTAGTTCTGACAAAGGAGTGGGGCCTGTTGGGACTCTTTCTGGGGACAGAGGCAATGGTAGGGGCCCTTTTAGCACTCCCACTTTACCTTGCTAGTGCCAGTGCTAGCCCATTCTTAAGTTCTCCCTCTATCTTGCTAGAGCTGGAGGACATATACAGTAACAGCACTCTCCCACTGTCCCAATAAAGTTGGCAGGTGTGCCCCTCCCCCTGAAGCCTACAATACCCTTTCTAAAGTGAGCAGGTATACCATGGCCCTGTATTCTCAAACTGCCTCGACAGAGCTGGCAGGTATGTGCTGCTGGCCCTACATCTCCTGCTTCCTGGCTACAACTCGCAGGAGCACCTGGCCCTGCACTCTCCTGCTGTCTCTCTACAGTCAGAAGGTGTATTGCAGCCCGGGACTATTCTGCTACCTTGCCAAAGCCAGCAAGCACACACAGTCCACACGGGATGCCCCTAGATCGCTTGGCTTTGGAGGCCAGGGAGGCTTTTGTTTCTGGGCCCAATGGGACTAAAACAATTGGAAGGATAATTCTTATCAGCCTACCACCCAAAGGACACTGCACAGACAGCTGACTGAAACACATCCGAAGTGTTTCTGTGAAAACAGCCTATTTACTGGTCTTGGAGCTTAAGCATGAGGGACAAGTGTCAGGTTTCCCACACATATAGAGATTATGGAGGTGATCCCAGGAAGCATAGACTGGGGAAATCTTTACTTACTCCCTTAGCTTCACTACAGCTCACTGACACCTACCAGAAAGGAGCTCATACATGTGTCTGGGGTCCCAATTTTTGCAGCTGTTGCCCAGGGACATCTCCAGATGCCCAAGACACGATGCTAGCAAGCTTTTTAACTGTAGTCCTACAAGACTGTATATATTTTCATACTTTAAAGGTTATCGCCTGAGGGTCTGGCACCCATTCAGCCTGAACCTAAATGCTGACTGGGATCCCTCCCTTTGGAATACTGACAGGTCTTGACATATCCTCAACGACTGGAACCTATGAAAAATAAATCAGACTGCTTAGACAATCACAAACGTTTGAAAGACAACCAAGAGCTAGGGCAAAGTTGAACCATAAGGTTCATCTCCTAGTCCAAGACTGGAACCTAATATATAGAAACAAACAGAGAGTAAATAAAATGAGAAAATAAAGGAATATGTTCCAAACAAAACAAGATGAAACCTCAGAAAAAAACTTAATGAAACAAAGATAAGTAATTCATCTCATAAAGAGTGCAAAATAATGATCATAAAGCTGAACTCGAGAGAAGAATGGATGTATATAGAGAGAATTTCAACAGATAGGAAATATAAAAAAGTACCAAACAAAAAGAAAGAATGCAAGAAAGAGAACGAAAAGTACCAAAAAGAAATCACAAAACCGAAAAATATAAAAAATGAATTAAAAAATATACTAAAGGATTCAAGCTTAAAAGCAGACTAGACGAAGTAGAAAAAAAGGATCAGTGAGCTAGAAGATGGGCAGTGGAGTTCACCCAAACAAAACAGAAAAAAAACATAATTTTAAAAAGTACAAATAATTTAAGGGACCTATGGGACAACATCAAGTGGAATAATATCCATATGATAGGAGTCCCAGGAAGAGAAGAAGAAAAGGGACTGAAAACTTATTTGTAGAATAATGGCAGAAAACTTACCTAACCTGGGGAAGTAAACAGACATCAAGATCCAGGAAGCCTAGACAGCTGTAATTAAGATGAACCCAAAGAGAGCCACACCAAGACACATAATTAAAATGTCAAAAGTTAAAGATAGAGAATCTTAGGGGGGCCTAGCTGACTCAGTCAATAAAGCACTCAACTCTTGATCTCAGGGTTGCTAAGTTTGAGGCCCACAGTGGGTGTAGAGATTACTTAAAAATAAAATCTTTAAACAAGCAAACAAACAAAAAGATAGAGACTCTTAAAAGCAGCAAGCGAAAAATCACTTCTTACATACAACACTACCCCCATAAAACTTCAACAGAAACTTTGTAGGCTGGAAGAGAATGGCTGAATAGAAAAAAACTTGCAATGAAAAATACCCTACCTGGCAAGCTTAACATTCAGAATTAAAAGAGCGATACAGTTTTCCAGACAAGCAAAAACTAAAGCAGTTCATCACCACTAAAATGGCCTTACAAAATAAGAGCAGAAACCATGAGAGACTCTGGACTCCGGGAAACAAACTGAGGGTTTCAGAGGCGAGGGGGGTGGGAGGATGGGGAAGCCCGGTGACGGGTATTAAGGAAGGCACATGTTGTGATGAGCACTGGTATTATACGCAACTAATGAATTGTTGAACACTACATCAAAAACTAATGATGTACTATATGTTGGCTAACTGAACATAATAAAAAAAATTTTTTAATTAAAAAAATGATTTAAAAAGACAATATAAAACATCAATGAAGCTAACAGTGGTTTCTTTGAAAAAATAAAATTAACAAACCTTTAGCTAGACACAATGGAAAAAAGAGGGCTCAAATAAATAAAATCAGAAATGAAAGGGAAGTCACAACTGGTATCAGAGAAATACAAAAGGTTCGTAAAAGACTACTATGACCAATTACATGCCAACAAATTAGACAACCTAGAAGAAATGGGTAAATTCTTTGAAACACAATTTTCCAAGATGGAATCTTGAAGAAAGAGAAAATCTGAATACCATGATTCTTAGTATGGAGATTGAGTCAGTAATCAAAAACCTCCCAACGAGCACAAGTCCAGGACCAGATGGCTTCATAGGTAAATTCTCCCAAACATTTAAAGAAGAGTTAATACCTCTTTTTCTTAAACTATTCCAAAAAATTGAAGATGAAGGAAAGCTTTGAAATTCATTCTATGAGGTCAGCATTACTCTGACACCAAAAGCAGACAGACACTATCAAAAAAGAAAACTACAGGCCAATATGAGCATAGATACAAAAATCCTCAACAAAATATTAACAAACCACATTCAAAAATACATTTTTAAAAAGTCATTCACCACAATCAACTGGGTGCCAGAGTAGTTCGGTATTGACAAATCAGTGATACATCACATTAACAAGAGGAAGGATAAACACCATATGATCAATAGATGCAGAAAAACCATTTTATAAATTCAACACCCACTTATGATAAAAACTCTTAACAAAATGGGTATAGAGGGAATGTACCTCAACATAATAAAGACCCATATGACAAGCCCAGAGCCAATATCATATTCAATTGTGAAAAGCTAAAACCTTTTCCTGTAAGATCAGGAACAAAATAAGGATACCCAGTCTTGGCCTTTTAATTCAACATAGTATTGGAAGTCTTAACCAGAGCAATTAGGCAAGGAAGAGAAATAAGAGGAATCCAAACTGGAAAAGAAGTAAAACTGTCACTGTTTGTGGATGACATGATTTTATGTATAGAAAACCCTAAAGACACCACCAAAAAAATATTAGAAACTAAAAAAACAAATTCAGTAAAGTTGCAGAGTACAAAATCCATATACTAACATCAGTTGTGTTTTTACACACTAACAATGAGCTAGAAAGAAAAATTAAGAAAGTGCCATTTATAATTGCATCAAAAAGAATAAAATGCCTACAAATAATTTAACTGAGGAGGTGAAAGATCTGAACACTGAAAACTACAGACATTAATGAAAGAAACTGAAGAAGACACAAATAAATGGAAAGATATTCTGAACTGATGAGAAGAATTAATATTTTAAAATATCCATGTTACCTAGAGTAATCTCAGATTCAACACAATCCCTATCAAAATTCCAATATTTTTCACACAAAAAAAACAACAAACAATCCAAAAATTTGTATGGAATCACCAAAAACCATAAATAGACAAAACAATCTTGAGAAAGAAGAGTGAAGCTAGAGGCATCATGATTTCTGATTTAAACTATATTACAAAGTTATACTAATCAACACAGTATCATATTGTCATAAGAACAGAAACACAGATCAATGTAACAGAACAGGGAATCCAGAAATAAGCCCATACATATATAGTCAATTAATTTATGACAAGAGAGCCAAGAATATAAATGGGGAAAGGCAGTCTCTTCAATAAAGGGTGTTGGGACAACTGGACAGCCACATGTTAAAAAAAAAAAAAATAAGGAAACTGGACTACTGTTTTACATCATGTACAAAAATTAACTCAAAATGGATTAAGGACTTGAATATAAGACCTGAAAACATGAAACTCCTAAAAGAAAACATAGGCAATAAGCATGATATCAGTCATAGTGATGATATTTTGAATCTGACTCCAAAATCAAGAGCAACAAAAGCAAAAATATAAGTGGAACTACAACAAACTAAAAAGCTTCTGCATAGCAAAGGAAATCAGTAAAATGAAAAGGAAATCCACTGAATGAAAGAAAATATTTGCAAATAATATCTAATAAGGGGTTAATATCCAGAATACATAAAGAACTCCTACAACTCAACACCAAATAAACAACAAATCCAATTTAAAAATGGGCAGAGGATCTGTATAGACATTTTTCCAAAGAAGACATCCAGATGGCCAACAGACACATTAAAAGATGCTCAATATCACTAATCATCAGGAAAATGCAAACCAAAACTACAATGAGATATAACCTTGCATCTATTAAAATAACTATTATCAAAAAGACAAGAAATAACAAGTGTTAGCAAGGATGTTGTGAAGAGGGAACATTCATGCACTGTTGGTGGGAATTATATTGGTTCAAGCACTATAGAAACAGTATGGAGATTCCTCAAAAATAGAAAATAGAACTACCATTAAGATCCACCATTCCACTTCTGGATATTAATCCAAAGAAAACAAAAACATTAGTTTAAAAAGATATATGTGCCCCTATATATGTTACAGCACTATGTATAAGAACCAAGACATGGAAACAATCTAAAAGCCCATCGTGGATGAATGCATAAAAAAATTATGGTATACACACACACACACACACACACACACACACACACACACAATGGAGTTGTATTATTCAAAGGAGTCGTATTTGTATGGAATTGTTTATTAACATAAAGATGGCTGGGGCACCTGGGTGGTTCAGTTGTTAAGCGTCTGCGTTCAGCTAAGGTCACGATCCCCAGGTCCTCGGATCGAGCCCCGCATGGGGCTCCCTGCTCGGCGGGAAGCCTGCTTCTCCCTCTCCCACTCCCCCTGCTTGTGTTCCCTTTCTCACTGTCTCTCTCTCTCTCTGTCAAATAAATAAATAAAATCTTAAAAAAAAAACAAAAACATAAAGACGGATGAAAAGGATCATCATAAAAAAGGATGAAATCTTGCCATTTACAATATGGATGGACCTCGAGGGTATTATGCTAAGTGAATAAGTCAGACAAAGACAAATACTGTATGATTTCACTTACACATGGAATCTAGAAACAAAATGAAAAAAAGTCACAGATACAGAGAACAGATCCGTGGTTGCCAGAGGGGAGGAGGGTTGTGGGGATGAGTAAAATAGGTAAAGGGATCAAGAGGTAAAAACGTCCTATTACAAAAAAGTCATGAGGATGTATTGCACAGCATGGTGACTACAGTCAATATTGTATTGTGTATTCAAGAGTTGGTAAGAGAATAAATCTTAGAAGTTCCCATAACAAAAAAAATTTTTTTGTAACTTTCTATGGTAATGGATGATAATTTATTGTGGGAATTATTTGGCAGTGTATACATATATTGAATCATTATGTTGTACACCTGAAAATAAGACAATGTTATGTATCAATAATAGCACAATAAAATAAATACTAACAAAAAAAGATTCCACAAAGCAAAGGTGATCACTCAGAAATATGTAAATTAAGAAAACAAGCTCTTAGGGGGCGGAGCAAGATGGCGGAGGAGTAGGAGACCTAGATTTCGTCTGGTCTCAGGAATTCAGCTGAATAGGGATCAAACCATTCTGAACACCTACGAACTCAACAGGAGACCGAAGAAGAGAGTAGCAACAACTCTCTGAACAGAAAAGTGACCACTTTCTGGAAGGTAGGACGTGCGGAGAAGTGAATCCGAGGCGATATTCGGGAGGATAGACGGCGGGGGAGGGGCCTCCGCCGGCCGCTTCTGGCAAGTGCTAGAGCCGCGGAGCACAAAATCGGACCTTTTAGAAGTTGGCTCCGTGGAGGGACGTCGCTGCAGTGGCTAAGCGGGGGGTGGTATCCTCCCGGGACAGTGTGGTCTCAGGACCCTCGGGGTCACGGAGAGACCGGGGGTGCCTGAGTACACCAGAGCTCCCAGGTATCGGAGCGGGGAAGCCGGCTGCAGAGACGGAGCAGAGTCGCGGGCTCTCAGCTCGGGGTTGCCATAGACTGTGACCCGCGGCCCAGTCGGGGCACGGCTCCTCCAGCAGGGACCCAACAAGCGGCAGATCCGGGGAGACTCCCCTTCCTTCCCGGGGAGGAGCGGTGCGGGAACGCACTGCAGGGATCTGCTGGGTTTGGAGACTCTGCACGGGGTCGGGTACCAGAGATAGCAACGCTCGGTCACAGGCCGGGTGAGCACGGGGCGCGGCCGGAGACCGGGGACACGGAAGTGACTGCTTTTCTCTGGGGGCACACTGAGGAGCGGGGCCCCGAGTTCTCGGCTCCTCTGGGTAGAGATTGGGAGGCCACCATTTCTGCCCTGGTCCTCCAAGGCTGTACGGAGAGCTTGCAGGGAACAAAAGCTCCTGAGAGCAAACCGGAGCAGCTTCCTTAGCCCGGACCGACAAGGGCGGGGCAATTCCGCCTCCGGCAAAGACATTTGGAAACCACAGCAACAGGCCCCTCCCCCAGAAGATCAGCACAAACAGCCAGCAAGCCAAGACCAAGTTGATCGATCAAGGAGAACGGGAGAACTCCAGCGCTAGGGGAATACTGCACATAGATTCATGGCTTTTTTTTTTTTTTTTTTTTTAACCATGATTCATTATTTCATCAACGTTAATTTTTGTTGACTGTT
>NW_027397118.1:8262615-8263463 GCF_003265705.2 Callorhinus ursinus
ACATCTTATCAATCCCTTTTTAAAAAAAAAAAAAAACATTTTTCATTTTTCATTTTTAGAGTCATATTTTATCCCTTCATAGTAGTTACCCTTATTTTTGGCATATATATATAAGTTGTTCTCTCTTTAAAATTTTGAGGTACAGTTTCTTCTAACAGATCAAAATATACCCTAAATCACTAGTGTATGGCTTTGTTCTAGTCTCCTGCCTGATCACATTTTCTCACTTTTTCCTTTTTTCTTTCTTTTCTTAAATCTTCTTTCTTTTTTCAAACAACTTATCTTACCAAGTCCTTTTATAAAACCTTTTATAATTTTCATCTTTACAGTCATCTTCCATCCCTTCATTGTATCAACCCTTATTTTGTACATATATGTCTTTCTTCCTTTAAAATTTTAGGAGGCACTTTTTTCTAACAGACCAAAATACGCCCAAAATCTAGTGTGTGGCACTGATCTATGCACTAGCCTGATCATATTTGATCATATTCTGCTATTTTTGTATTGTTTTGTTTTTGTTTTTATCTTTTTTTTTTCTTTTTTCTCTTTCTTTTTTCTTTCTTTCCCTTTCTTTTCCCCTGGTTTCAGGTCTTTTCTGATTTGTATACAGTATATTTGCTGGGGACGTTGTAAACCTGTTAGCATTTCGTTCTCTCATTCATCTATTCTCCTCTGGACAAAATGACAAGACGAAAGAAATCACCTCAGCAAAAAGAACAAGAGGTAGTACCTTCAGCCAGGGACCTACTCAATACAGACATTAGTATGATGTCGGACCTAGAGTTCAGAATCATGACTTTAAAGATACTAGCTGGGCTTGAAAAAAGCGTGGAAGTTATTAGAGAAAC
>NW_027397118.1:8263473-8291844 GCF_003265705.2 Callorhinus ursinus
TCCTGAAAGCAGCTCGGGAGAAGAGATATGTAACCTACAATGGTAGAAACATTAGATTGGCAACAGACCTATCCACAGAGACGTGGCAGGCCAGAAAGGACTGGCAAGATATCTTCAGAGCACTAAACGAGAAAAATATGCAGCCAAGAATACTATATCCAGCTAGGCTATCACTGAAAATAGAAGGAGAGATAAAAAGCTTCCAGAACAAACAAAAACTAAAGGAATTTGCAAACACGAAACCAGCCCTCCAAGAAATATTGAGAGGGGTCCTCTAAGCAAAGAGAGAACCTAAAAGCAGCAAAGAGCAGAAACGAACACAGACAACAGACAGTTAACAGTCACCTTACAGGTAATACAATGGCACTAAATTCATACCTTTCAATAGTTAACCTGAATGTAAATGGGCTCAATGCCCCAATCAAAAGACACAGGCTATCAGATTGGATTAAAAAACAAGACCCATCAATATGCTGTCTGCAAGAGACTCATTTTAGACGCAAAGACACCCCCAGATTGAAAGTGAGGGGGTGGAAAACCATTTACCATGCTAATGGACACCAAAAGAAAGCTGGGGTGGCAATCCTTCTATCAGACAAACTAGATTTTAAAACAAAGACTGTAATAAGAGATGAGGAAGGACACTATATCCTACTTAAAGGGTCTATCCAACAAGAAGATCTAACAATTGTAAATATCTATGCCCCGAACATGGGAGCAGCCAATTATATAAGGCAATTAATAACAAAAGCAAAGAAACACATTGACAACAATACAATAATAGTGGGGGACTTTAACACCCCCCTGACTGAAATGGACAGATCATCTAAGCAAAAGATCAACAAGGAAATAAAGACTTTAAATGACACACTGGACCAAATGGACTTCACAGACATATTCAGAACATTCCATCCCAAAGCAACGGAATACACATTCTTCTCTAGTGCCCATGGAACATTCTCCAGAATTGATCACATCCTAGGTCACAAATCAGGTCTCAATCGGTACCAAAAGATTGGGATCATTCCCTGCATATTTTCAGACCACAATGCTTTGAAACTAGAACTCAACCACAAGAGGAAAGTCGGAAAGAACTCAAATACATGGAGGCTAAAGAGCATCCTACTAAAGAATGAATGGGTCAACCAAGAAATTAAAGAAGAATTAAAAAAATTCATGGAAACCAATGAAAATGAAAACACAACTGTTCAAAATCTTTGGGATACAGCAAAGGCGGTCCTGAGAGGAAAGTATATAGCAATACAAGCCTTTCTCAAGAAACAAGAAAGGTCTCAAATACACAACCTAACCCTACACCTAAAGGAGCTGGAGAAAGAACAGCAAATAAAGCCTAAACCCAGCAAGAGAAGAGAAATCATAAAGATCAGAGCAGAAATCAATGAACTAGAAACCAAAAGAACAGTAGAACAGATCAACGAAACTAGGAGCTGGTTCTTTGAAAGAATTAACAAGATTGATAAACCCCTGGCCAGACTGATCAAAAAGAAAAGAGAAATGACCCAAATCAACAAAATCATGAATGAAAGAGGAGAGATCACAACCAACACCAAAGAAATACAAACAATTATAAGAACATATTATGAGCAACTCTATGCCAGCAAATTAGAGAACCTGGAAGAAATGGGTGCATTCCCAGAGATGTATCAACTACCAAAATTGAACCAGGAAGAAATAGAAAACCTGAACAGACCTATAACCACTAAGGAAATTGAAACAGTCATCAAAAATCTCCCAAGAAACAAAAGCCCAGGGCCAGACGGCTTCCCGGGGGAATTCTATCAGACATTTCAAGAAGAATTAATACCTATTCTCCTGAAACTCTTCCAAAAAATAGAAATGGAAGGGAAACTTCCAAACTCATTTTATGAGGCCAGCATTACCTTGATCCCAAAACCAGACAAAGACCCCATCAAAAAAGAGAATTACAGACCAATATCCTTGATGAACATGGATGCAAAAATTCTCACCAAAATACTAGCCAATAGGATCCAACAGTACATTAAAAGAATTATTCACCATGACCAAGTGGGATTTATTCCTGGGCTGCAAGGCTGGTTCAACATCCGCAAATCAATCAACGTGATACAATACATTAACAAAAGAAAGAGCAAGAATCATATGATCCTCTCAATAGATGCAGAAAAAGCATTTGACAAAGTACAACATCCTTTCTTGATCAAAACTCTTCAGAGTATAGGGATAGAGGGTACATACCTCAATATCATAAAAGCCATCTATGAAAAACCTACAGCGAGTATCATTCTCAATGGGGAAAGGCTGAGAGCCTTTCCCCTAAGGTCAGGAACGCGGCAGGGATGTCCACTCTCACCACTGCTATTCAACATAGTATTAGAAGTCCTAGCCACAGCAATCAGACAACAAAAAGAAATCAAAGGCATCCAAATCGGCAAAGAGGAAGTCAAACTCTCACTCTTTGCAGATGATATGATACTGTATGTGGAAAACCCAAAAGACTCCACCCCAAAACTGCTAGAACTCATACAGGAATTCAGTCAAGTAGCAGGATATAAAATCAATGCACAGAAATCAGTGGCATTCCTATACACCAGCAACAAGACAGAAGAGAGACAAATCAAGGAGTCTATCCCATTTACAATTGCACCCAAAACCATTAGATACCTAGGAATAAATCTAACCAAAGAGGCAAAGGATCTGTACTCAGAAAACTATAAAATACTCATGAAAGAAATTGAAGAAGACACAAAGAAATGGAAAAACGTTCCATGCTCATGGATTGGGAGAATCAACATTGTGAAGATGTCAATGCTACCTAGAGCAATCTACACATTCAATGCAATCCCCATCAAAATACCATCCACTTTTTTCAAAGAAATGGAACAAATAATCCTAAAATTTGTATGGAACCAGAAGAGACCCCGAATAGCCAGAGGAATACTGAAAAAGAAAAGCAAAGCTGGCGGCATCACAATTCCGGACTTCCAGCTCTATTACAAAGCTGTCATCATCAAGACAGTATGGTACTGGCACAAAAACAGACGCATAGATCAATGGAACAGAATCGAGAGCCCAGAAATGGACCCTCAACTCTATGGTCAACTCATCTTTGACAAAGCAGGAAAGAATGTCCAATGGAAAAAAGACAGTCTCTTCAACAAATGGTGTTGGGAAAATTGGACAGCCACATGCAGAAGAATGAAACTGGACCATTTCCTTACACCACACACAAAAATAGACTCCAAATGGTTGAAAGACCTAAACGTGAGACAGGAGTCCATCAAAATCCTAAAGGAGAACACAGGTAGCAACCTTTTCGACCTTAGCCGCAGCAACTTCTTCCTAGAAACATCGCCAAAGGCACGGGAAGCCCGGGCAAAAATGAACTATTGGGATTTCATCAAGATAAAAAGCTTTTGCACAGCAAAAGAAACAGTGCACAAAACTAAAAGACAACCGACAGAATGGGAGAAAATATTTGCAAATGACATATCAGATAAAGGGCTAGTATCCAAAATCTATAAAGAACTTATCAAACTCAACACCCAAAGAACAAATCATCCAATCAAGAAATGGGCAGAAGACATAAACAGACATTTCTCCAAAGAAGACATCCAAATGGTCAACAGGCACATGAAAAAGTGCTCAACATCGCTCGGCATCAGGGAAATCCAAATCAAAACCTCAATGAGATACCACCTCACACCCGTCAGAATGGCTAAAATTAACAAGTCAGGGAACAACAGATGTTGGCGGGGATGTGGAGAAAGGGGAACCCTTCTACACTGTTGGTGGGAATGCAAGCTGGTGCAACCACTCTGGAAAACAGTATGGAGGTTCCTCAAACAGTTGAAATTAGAGCTACCGTTCGATCCAGCAATTGCGCTACTGGGTATTTACCCCAAAGATACAAATGTAGGGACCCGAAGGGGTACGTGCACCCCAATGTTTATAGCAGCAATGTCCACAATAGCCAAACTGTGGAAAGAGCCAAGATGCCAATCGACAGATGAATGGATAAAGAAGATGTGGTATATATACACAATGTAATATTATGCAGCCATCAAAAGGAATGAGATCTTGCCATTTGCAACGACGTGGATGGAACTGGAGGGTGTTATGCTGAGTGAAATAAGTCAATCAGAGAAAGACATGTATCACATGACCTCACTGATATGAGGAATTCTTAATCTCAGGAAACAAACTGAGTGTTACTGGAGTGGTTGGGGGTGGGAGGGATGGGGTGGCTGGGTGATAGACATTGGGGAGGGTATGTGCTACGGTGAGCGCTGTGAATTGTGCAAGACTGTTGAATCACAGATCTGTACTTCTGAAACAAATAACGCAACATATTTTAAGAAAAAAGGAAAAGAAGAAGATAACAGGAGAGGAAGAAAAGGGGAGTATGTCAGAGGGGGAGACGAACCATGAGAGATGATGGACTCTGAAAAACTGAGGGTTCTAGAGGGAGGGGGGTGGGGGGATGGGTTAGCCTGGTGATGGGTATTGAGGAGGGCACGTTTTGCATGGTGCACTGGGTGTTATGAACAAACAATGAATCATGGAACACTGCATCAAAAACTAATGATGTAATATATGGTGATTAACATAACAATAAAAAAATTAAAAAAAAAAAGAAAAGAAAACAAGCTCTTATTATGAAGAATTTTAAATATGAAAAATATTTAACATGAAAACTTCATTGTCATCAGTAGACCATTTAAAAGATGCTTAACAGAAACAAAAGCTAAAGGTCTAAAATCAACTAGCTCAAACACTACATCAAAAACTAATGATGTAATGTATGGTGATTAACATAACAATAAAAAATTATTTAATAAATAAATAAATAAAATCAACTAGCTCATATGAGCCATATTTGTAAGGGGCTCAATTTGAACAGAAAAATTCCCACCAAAGCAGAAATGTATCAGTTGAAATGATTAATACTCTCTACAAAAGCACATCATAATACCAAATAAAATTATGTTTAAAGAACCTTTTAAAGCAATTATTTCTAAATAAGTTGTGTTTTAAAATGTATTTATAAGTATGAAAGTTTGAAACGTCACCCAGTGGGGCATGGCTTTATTTCCTATACTCCATCATGAGCAAAGCCTCATTGATGTTTACTATATTTTCTCTAGAGCTCCAGATTTCTTACTACTAATTTCCAGATGAAGTCACCTAACCAAATCTATAGCACCAAACTGGTCAAAACCTAAGAGTGGTAGGGCACCTGGGTGGCTCAGTTGGTTAGGCCTCTGACTCTTGATTTAGGCTCAGGTCACGCTCTCTGGGTCTTGAGATGGAGCCCTCTGTCAAGCTCCGTACTCAGCACTCAGCACGGAGTCTGCTGGAGATTCTCTCTCCCTTTCCCTCTGCCACTACCCCCTACTCTCTCTCTAAATAAATAAATAAATAAATAATTTTTGGGGGGGGTACAAAAAACAAAAACTAACAATGCTGCCTACTTTGAAATCACTCGGCCATAGGATGTTCTATTGTTCAAAACTTATTAAATATATTGTTTTTATTTAATGAGAGAGAACATAGTAAGATTAAGACAGCAAGGTCTATGGTCAAATTATACACACACATACTCTCTCATTCACACACAAGAGTTACTTGAGACCTGCCAAAATTTCCATCATCACAATATATCATCAGTTAATGCTTAGGTCAAAATATTTAAAATGACAGATCACAGTAGGTTTAGAGGTTTATTCCCTCACCCTTAATTTCTGAAGAATTAAATCTGCACAACTGCCATTTGGTTACAGATGCAAATTCATGAAAGAAATATATTTAGAAGACAGAAAGAAAAAAAAGATGAGACAAATCACCGTAAATCAGAAACTATTAAAAGTTCAGATGCAAATTACATACACAAACAAACTGTCCTATAAGCTGAAAACTTCATGGAAAAAACAGTTCATTGATTAAAGCCACAGCAAGCCAAGGTCATGTTTATGACAAACTAATTTTTTCTAACTATAAGCAACCATCAGATATTTATGATCAAGCTTAAAAATTAATGTAGCCACATAAAGAAAAACATTTTAAACACAAAATTCACTGGTTCAACTGCGAAAGGAAGATAGAAATATAATAGAAAATACAAGTTAAGCACCCGATGATATGAATGTTTTCAAAATACACCAGGAATGAACACATATATGATAAAATACTGCCCAAAGCTCAACTGTCCAATCCTGAACCCTGTGCCTATCCTCGTCAGAACACCTTCACAGCTTTAGCAATAAGACTCAGTCTGTCATCCAAATAACATCATGGCTGTTCATCTCCATGACTAGGATCTATATATTTGTAAAAATTCAGTCCTGAGCTATAAAACTTGAATCTTAAATGACCAAAAAGGCAGGCCATGGAAATGGTGTGAGGTTACTGATTTGTTACTGCTTTATTAGCAAATACAACAATAAGCTTTAAAAATTTTTATGTAACACTTTATATTATATACATGTTATATAAAATTTATAATAAAATTATAAACCATTTTATATTATATGCATGTTCTATAAAATTTTATATAACAAGTTGAAAACTAATGATGTATATATTTTGAAAGACAACCAAGAACACATGAGACACATATCAGAACCTACAAAATTGGCCAATTGCAATTACACGCTTAAGATGTATATTTTGAAAGACAACCAAGAATACATGAGACATATATCAGAACCTATAAAAATGGCCAATTTCAATTATACACTTAATTATGCACTGTGGTTTTTGGAAGTCACTGTTCATCTATAAAAGCAAAAGCGACTTCCTCAAGAAATCTGTGAAATACAAACTGAAAGAGAAGAAAGCTATGAAATCGAGAAATTAAAAATGAGGAATGTCTTTAAAGGACTAAGGTGTAGTCATATCATTCTTGGTAAAAAGTAACTAATAAAATCTGTAAGGAAAAGAGGGAACAAAATAGAAAACAGGAACAAGTTTTTCATTTTTTAAAAACCATTTCTAACCAAGGCAGCCAAAGCCTAATGTGACAAAAATGAGAACAAGTGTGAATTTATTAAAAACACATCACAGGAAACTACAATGAACCATCAAAAAGCACTTACTAACTTTTCAAGACCTAATATATAACATGCAGTTACAATTTTCTGTTATTTGTTTTCTACTTAAGGATTTGAAAATAAACTCCCTTCAAAATCATAAAAGACATATTCTAACTATATGCCTACCAGTAAAAATAAAATATTTATATCTGTCATGAACCCAACATCTCTTAACAGGTAAATCAAATCTCCATATGTATCTTCTAGCCTGAACCAAGAAAAGAGACAGCAGAACTTTGCACAATTTTGCAGGTTATTCTACAGAAATAGAATAGCCAATCTGTCATTTTAAAATATGGACAAAAATTATAATGACATAAAATAAGATATATATTTATAAGAATTTACTATACACACACACACACACACACACACACACACAGGAAATCTGTTGAATTGGTCCCCCTTCTAAAAGTCAGTCCACTGAGTCAAAAATTATATAATAAATGGCACATGGATTCCAATGCATAATCAAAGTGATCACATTTTCTGAATCTAGACTGATGAGAGAGTCAATATCTGCACTTTCACAGACATTAATCACCCAACATGGACTGAGTGACCCATGCCTGGCACTGTGCCCTGTGTTAAGTGTCAGAGACAGACATATAATACATGGCTTCTGCCATCAGCTGCTCCCTACCTTTCCCCACTCTCCGATCTATTTTTCACTTAGTAGCCAAAGGATCTTCATAAAACGTTACTAAGTCTTATCACTGTATTACTGCAAATTTTCAATGGCTTTCCTTCTCACAATAAAATCCAAGTTATCTTCAAGGCTTCCAATGCCCTGCCCATCCCAGCCATCTTCTCTCTCCTATTTGTCATTCACAGTGCTTTGTCCTTTAGCCTTCTCAGTGCTCCTCAAATGTCCAGCTATCTGTCCCCAAGATCCTAGCCTAGAATCCTCTTCCCCCTAACTTCTCATTTGACTTCTACATCCTCCTGCAGCTCAAATGTCACTTCCAGAGAAGAATTCACTAAAGTCCCACACTAATGCTGCAGGAGATGGAGAGCTAATGAGTGGTGTTAAGCAAGGGAGTAACAGATCAGTTCTTTATTTTAGAAAAATCATCCAGACAGGAACTTGTAGAATGGACTTGCTAGAGGTGGTATAATGACAGATGATGGCCATAAGCAGCAAAGTTAAGTAGGAAACAACTAAAAGAGTCCAAGACAGAGATTCTATATCTACAAGAGCACTAAAGTCATCTTTAGCTCTGCATAAAGTTCCATTGGGCTATGAGCTCTCTAAAACCAGTATTATATATTACAAACTTCCTGTGACATTAGAGAGACCCTATAAATGCTAATTTGAAATGAGAGAAGAGCAGTGAACATAACCAAGATGCAAATAATAATCACTGCCATTCATTTATAGGACACTCAGGCAATATGCATAATGAAGGGGAAGGTAGCAGTGGTTAGGAGCAGTGGTTCTGCCAGAGTCTGCATCCTAGCTGCATGACTTTTTGTGAGTTTACTTCTCTGTGTTTTGTTTTGTTTTGTTTTGTTTGTTTTCAAGAGAGAAGTAATAGTACCTATGGCAAAAGATTGTTGTGAGATTTAAATGAAAAGCACTGAAAATAACACTGCTTGTCACATATTAAATATTCAATAAAAGTTAGCTACTAAAATAGTCCCTGCTGTCACCATCAACACTATAGTCTTTATTATAAGTACCACTACTACAACCACCAAGTACTTTACAGACATTATTTCACCTTCGCAAAAGAACTTATGAAGGATATACTATTATCTCTACTATCCAATGAAGGAAAGTAGATAGAAAAACAATTCACGCAGTTTATAAATATCATACCGGGATCTGAGCCAGTAGCCTGAGTCTAAAGCCTATATACTAAGCACACGATGACACTGTCTCTAAAAAGGGCAGGAGGAACTCAGGTGTGATAAGTAATATAATTTTCTAAGCAATATGATGTACTGATCATTTATTATGCTCCAAGACCTCTTCTAGGCTCTAGGCATGCAGGAGAGGATAAAACAGATGAAATCTCTTCTCTCATATGAGTGATCTATCTGGGGGCCACTTAGATTGAACAGGAAGAAAAGGTCTTTCTAAGGAGACTTAAGCTTAAGATGAGAACCTAAAAGACAACCGAAAGGGACAAGCACAAGCTACCAAAGAGCAGGACAGAGAACATTCCAGGCAGAGGAAATCGCTATCACAGAGAGCCTAAGTGAAACAAAATGTGTGTCTTAAGCAACCAAATCAAGCCAGCATGGCGGAAGAGCAACGGGTGAGGAATGGAGAGCTCCATGAGAAGATTACAGACAGGCAACAGCCAGGGGCCTTGGGTCACCCAAGGGAAGGGACTGCGGATTTTATGCTTCAAGATAATAAATTATCACAGGAAAGTGACAGGATCGGACTTACATGGTTAAAAAAAATCTTCTCACTGCTTGAGAGAGAACAGATTGTAGTAAGGCAAGAACGTGAATTCTTTCCAGGCTATCTCGGTAGTTTAGACCAGAGATGAAAGTGGCTAAAACTTGGGAGGCAGGAGTACAGCTGGAGAAAAATAGACAGATTTTAGTATACATTTTTGGAGATGGAGTAGAAAGGATTTACACATGAACTGAATAAAAAGGATGAAAGAAAAAGGAATAACCTCTGTATTTTTAGCATGAATAGCTGGCAGAATAATGGTTTAGTTTACTGAGATGAAGAAGATGAAGGGAGGCCCATGTTTGGGATAAGAATAGGAGTTAGAAATAAGAATTTGGTTTTGGCCAGGTTTCATTTGAGATGCCCATCATATACCCATTTGGAAACGTTCAAGTAGGCACCTGGATCAGAATCAGGAATTCTGGAAGTTCCTCTTATCCTTTATCTTGCCTCACAGAAGATTGGAGATAAAGAAAACATCAAGAGTAAAACAGATTTTAGGATACACAATGTGAGTATTCTGTAACAATCTGAAACAGTGAGACAAGACATTGTACTCCTCATGAAACTATTTCACTTACACAATCTAAAGCATCATTTCTGCTGAGGATAATGATACAGAAAGAAAGTAAGCTTTAAGGTCAATGAGATTCATGCCAGGAGAGTTAGGCCACATCATATGGCCTCTATTTCTTAAATCTTTTAAGATTACAGGGCAGGACCTACTAAGAAGAGATCAGAGCTCCCAGCAGGATACAATTTACAAGTGTTTCAGAAAATTCCATCCTTCTTGAAGGGAACCCATTGCATACCCAATATAAGACAAAAATAAACTCTAACTATACATAAAATAATGACTGCTCTCCCTGCTGTCTGACAGGAGTTCCCATGGAAACTGTCATAAAGAATTTCTTTAGACTTGTGATTATTGACAAAAGTGAAATGGGCTTGGACTCAAACGAGAATAGATTCTAGGTACTCTGATTCAAACTAACTGTAGTTTAGTATGACAAGTTTTCTTAATCAAATGGCCACCTAGAGGATAGATATCAAAATAAGAGAGATAAACAAACTTATCTATTTTTGTATAAGTCCTACTCTTAAAAACCTATCAGCAATATTATAAAAGACGGTGTTAGGAAAGATAAGAACTAAAATTTATTAGGCAGCTACTAAATATCAAGTGTTTTGCATATAATATCTTATTTAATCCTCATAATAATCCTTCTCGGTAGGTTTTATTACCCTTATTTTTATACAGAAGGAAGCTAGTTCTAAAGAATGTAAAGTAACTTGCTCAAGATCAAACAGATAGTAAACAACAAAGCCAGGATGAGATTCAGGTTTAGCTGAACACAAAATGTGTACTCTTTCCTTAGGCTTTTAAAAGAGACCATAACCCACAGTGGTCCACGAACCCAGGCATATGGTATCTTTAAGCCACAAGAAACTTTTTGATTAATTGACTGTTATATTAGGCTGAAAACAAGGCTATCATATAATGCCTAAAAAAAGAGGGAGAGCATCAGACATGTAAAATAAAGAGTTGGGTTATGCCCAGAATATATAATAAAACTTTACCATGTACTGATATGCCCATCAAATCAAATTAATAAAAGGAAAATAATCAAAGACCTAAAAAGAAATCAGGAAAAAATTCAAGTCTTATGCTGATAAACTCACTTAGATGCTGATAAACTTAGGGAGCCAAGAGAGAGATAGGATACTTCGTTTTAAGGAGTAACTTTTAAAATTATTATTTAAGAATAAAGGTAAAAACACCAAGACATTTCTTAGCTCATTACAAAATGCTGTAACAATTACTACTAATAATTCAACTGCAATACCAATGTGACTGCTATTGCTGACTAGCTCTGTTAACCCAACATTGTATAACTAGTAGTCACATGAAAAATGGAGGCAATCTGAGGTACTGGATGCTACACTCCTTTCCTAATTTGGTAAGTTATTTTGCTGGTGAAATATGCCTATAAATTTATGATCTTGTACATTTTACTCCAAGGTTCTTTAAAGAAAAACCTGGACCTTCAGCCATCTCTTTGGATTTAAGCAGTCGAAAAAAAAGAAATTATATTCAACCACAGCACATACGGACACATTAGCAGTCAGAGCACAATAAAGCATGCACACGCAATAAATTCAGTAAAAAGTAGAAACAAAGACAAAAGAGTAGAAATAAATTCAGGAGGAATAAAGAGGGTTACAATACATAGAACAATCTAGGTACACTGGAAGTTAATTTTCCAAAATCAAGGTACTAGCTTTCATTTTTAGTAACATGGGAGAGTGTCTAGCCAAAAGCACCAGGGAAAAGCTCAGCTGTCAACCAAGGGCATGCTTCAAAATAACAGTTGAATGAAACTATTCCTTTTTTTTAAGATTCATTCATTCATTCATTTATTTATTTATTTATTTGAGAGAGAGAGAGAGAGAGAGAGAGAGAGAGAAAGCAAACGCATGAGCAGGGGGAGGGGTAGAGGGAAAGAGAAAGAATCCTCAAGCAGACTCCCTGCTGAGTGCAGAGCCTGACACAGGACTTGATCCCGGGACCCAAAGATCAGGAGCTGAGCTGAAATCAAGAGCCGGCCGCTCAACCGACTGAGCCACCCAGGAACCCCTGAAATTGTTCCTTAAAACACTCTCCTACAATGATAATGTCCAAGGAACAACAACAGGAGAAAACAAATCATTTCCAACGCAGTATTTCTCAATTAGTAAATAAACTATAAATGCAAACCACTCTGAGTATTTATTTTAATAGATAAAAGATTTAAGGAGTTTTAGGAGTCATTATTAAGTTTTGGTTAGAGAAACTCCCAAAAAAGTGTAAATGTTGAAAGTAATTCACAAAGAATCAGTTCTTAAGATGGCTTAAAACTGAAGTTTGGTATATTTCTATTTTGTTTCTTGGTGCATTCTATTTCGATTTAATAATATGGTACTGGAAATACTTCTTGTATATGCCTTCAAACATTCTATGTAATGTTAAAGCACAGTTCTTATGTTTTAAAATTTTCAGGACTATTGATTCATAAAAGCATATCTTTAGTATTCTCTTTCCTTATAACTGCTGAATGACTTTGCTAGTGCCAGAAACCCACCAAGCCCTTATCAGGAAAGCCAAGATGGAAAACAGAGCCTGGTGCTTAAAATACAGAAAACACAGTCCAAAGATATATGTCTTCTTGTTCTCTTAGTTCAAAGATTAACCCAGAAATCAACTGTCAGTCTTATATATTATACACTATTTTGTTATTTAGCAGATGACAACTGGAAACAAGGATCACTTTCATTCCTTAATATGAGCATTCTTTTCCGTCTGTGATTTTTTCTTAAGCTCCTTCTTATTTCAAGATTTTCCTCCTCAATCTTGCCAAAACAGGAATTAAAATCTAAATGGAAATAAAAGGGGAACCACTGACAGGGTTTGGGCTGCCTCACCTCACATTTACCTGTTAATGAGTCCTGTGGTTGAATATTCTACTTAATGCATATTTGAGACAAAAAGCAGCCTCTTGCCAACAGGCTTCTCCCCAGAGTGTTCACACAATGAATAGATTTTAAATGCCTAAGGTGGGTCACTACATACAAAAAAAAGCCCTAAAGACTTTAGTCTTCATTTTAGCTCTGTGGCTGCTAAACAAAGGCCTTTTCTTCTGTAAAGGAAAACTAGATACAGCCAAAGGCCTGAATTCCTAATGAGAATACAAACATGGTCTCTCTTAGATGCAGGAACTTCCTTGCAGATGTTTTCCAAATCCTGGGGACTCATCAGGGGAGCAATCAGCTTTCACCCAGCTTGCAAAGGGTCTCACTAACATGACAGTCTAAGAGCCACTGTGCCAATGTCTCCTCCAGCCCTTATACCAGGATGCCATGGGGTGGAAGGCAAAGCACATAGCCTTGAAACATAATAGTCTTGGACCTAGGGCAAGTTGCTTTACCTTTGTGAGCTTTTGTTTCCTGTCTATGAAATTGTATACAAAAATACCTACTTCACAGGGGCACTGGGTGGCTCAGTCAGTTAAGCATCAGACTTTTGATTTCGGCTCAGGTCATGATCTCAGGGTTGTGAGATCAAGCCTGGCATCCAGCTCCGCACTGGGCATGGAGGCTGCTTAAGATTCTCTCTCCCCCTCTCCCTCTATCCCTCCCTCCACCTCTCTCTAAAGAAGAGGGGGAAAAAAAACCTGAGGAAATAATTGTAACACTAACCAAAAACTTCTAATTTATAAAAGTTATTTCCATTATGCAAGAAGATGATAATCACTTAAGAAGCTTTTTAGGGACTCTACAACTGGGGACGCTCGCAGCTCTCGGCGCCGGGCCCAGCTTCCTTCAAAATGTCTACTGTTCACGAAATTCTCTGCAAGCTCAGCTTGGAGGGTGATCACTCCAAGCTCCCACAGGCATACGAGTCAGTCAAAGCATACACCAATTTTGATGCTGAGCGTGATGCTCTGAACATTGAAACGGCCATCAGGACCAAAGATGTGGATGAGGTCACCATTGTCAACATTTTGACCAATCGCAGCAATGAACAGAGACAGGATATTGCCTTCGCCTACCAGAGGACCAAAAAGGAACTTGCATCAGCACTCAGGTCAGCCTTGTCCGGCCACCTGGAGACCGTGATTTTGGGCCTATTGAAAACACCTGCTTAGTATGATGCTTCTGAGCTGAAAGCCCCCATGAAGGGTCTGGGGACTGACGAGGACTCCCTCATTGAGATCATCTGCTCAAGAACCAACCAAGAGCTTCAGGAAATTAACAGAGTCTACAAAGAAATGTACAAGACTGACCTGGAGAAGGACATCGTTTCTGACACATCTGGTGACTTCCACAAGCTGATGGTTGCCCTTGCAAAGGGTAGAAGAGCAGAGGATGGCTCTGTCATTGATTATGAACTGATTGACCAAGATGTCTGGGATCTCTATGATGCTGGAGTTAAGAGGAAAGGAACTGATGTGCCCAAGGATCAGCATCATGACTGAGGAGAGTGTGTGTCAACTCCAGAAAGTATTTGAAAGGTACAAGAGCTACAGCCCTTATGACATGCTGGAGAGCATCAAGGAGGTCAAAGGAGACCTGGAAAATGCTTTCCTGAACCTGGTCCAGTGCATTCAGAACAAGCCCCTGTATTTTGCTGACCGGCTGTACGACTCCATGAAGGGCAAGGGGACTTGTGATAAAGTCCTGATTAGAATCATGGTCTCTCGCAGTGAAGTGGACATGTTGAAAATTAGGTCTGAATTCAAGAGAAAGTACAGCAAGTCCCTGTACTACTACATCCAGCAAGACACGAAGGGCGACTACCAGAAAGCACTGCTGTACCTGTGTGGTGGGGATGACTGAGGCCCATGACGGATGAGCACCCAGGAGTGGTGCTCCTTTGTTTCCAGCTAACAGTTCTAGAAAATAGCTTGTGACTAACAGTCCCCTTGTGCCTGTCCCCATGAGGACAGCGTTAGCATCACCCCCTCCCCATCCTTATGTCAGTTGCCTAAGCATTGCCTGCCTCTCATGTCTAGTCTCTCCTTTTAGCCAAAGAAACGAACATTCCAAGGAGTTGGAAGTGAAATCTATGATGTGAAACACTTTGCCTCTTGTGTACTGTGTCATACACAGATGAATAAACTGAATTTTTACTTTATTTTAAAAAAAAAAAGCTTTTTAGGCACCTATTTTACAACTGAGGCTCCCAGGCACTGAGGCTCCCAGGCCCTGGTCACATAGAGCTGGTGTAAAGACAGGGTCTCCTCTCCACACTTCTCATGCCCTATACAACACCACTACAGGCCACATTCAACATACACTACAAACTTGAGCCTAACAACAACAGAAATGATGCCAGGCTTGGGCCCACCAAAGAGGAAATAAAACCAAAATGATATCATATGGTTGACATCAACCTTCAGAAACAAAGGTACTTAAAATTATCAAGTGACCCTTTGAGGGTCTACGCACTTACCAGACCTTAAGAAAGCTGGAGGAGAAGAGACGATGGCATCAGGTGAGCTGGCCATTTCAAACTGTTGACTCTAATCATAAGCGTTGCAGGCTAAACTACAGCAATTTTCAAAACTGTTTAGTGAAGGTTAGAAGCAATCAGCGTTAGATTAATTGAAAGCAGTGTGAGCAGTTATTAACATGATGCAGTGTGCAACAAAGGCAATAATTGAGGTCCATTATAATTTTATTTTCTTTTTAATGACTTAAAAATTTGATTTTCTTTGCTTTGATAAATTACATTTGCTTATATGGATGAGGCAGGCAATATATAATATCCACTTATTAAACAATACATACGTGTAGCATCCTCTATTGAGCAGTGAAGTGATTATGCTACTATGCAACAATGCTCAGAACTTTGCAGTGGCATCTATCTCAGAGTCAGGTTAGCCCAAGTTTCAAACTAAGTTCAGTTTATATATTCTTCTAAAAGTAACAAACAGAATCAAGTTGATTGTTTTTAAAGACATAGGAAGTCAATGATTCATTCAATAAACTTATAGTGAACACCTTACAGAGTTAGAACCTGAAACCTCAACTAATTTGGAGGAATGACTTCAAATGGTATCTCTTTTACAACCATGATATAAACATACAGTAACATCAAACATTTATACTATGCACTTAAGTACTTTGCACAGAAACTGGACTTGAGTGACTGCATTCAACAAAAGTTAAATAAAATCTGACTTTTTTTTCCTCAAGAAAGAGAAGGTAGGTTTTCAAAGCTTACTGTTACGACATGCAATTCAGAGAAAATAAAGCCTGGAGAAGAAAATAAACCCTACATGCTTATTGAGAGAAAAGAGAAGTGCTGTAAAATAGATGTTGAAGGCAGAGCTCAGTTCCCTGTAAGAAAACTCAGGTTACTCTCTTTGACCAGACAATTAACACTTTTTATAGCCCAGGTAGACACATGTTAACGGTCAATCAATATTTCAATATGACACAAAAATTTTAAGAAGTGTGAAACAGAAGTATATATGACTATTCCAAGTACACTGACTTTGAAATGTACTAGGGACTACTTGTTAAAAAATTCTCTCAGACTTTTGTGGTAGTTCTGCAATAACCTAAGAAAATGGTGCAGAACTTTTTAAATAAGGTTTAAAAACAACGGACTTAGCAACAAAGGTTGAATGAATTTCTCCTCTATGATTTATGAAATTAGATACTTTTCTTTAAATTAAAAAAAAGGCAAACTACACAACAAACAACTAAGAACTTCATAAATTTGAAACCCCAAACATAATGGGGTATATTAGCTGAGGAAAAAAAAAAAAACCTCAATATCAATGCAA
Source organism: Callorhinus ursinus (assembly GCF_003265705.2). Lineage (NCBI taxonomy): Eukaryota > Metazoa > Chordata > Mammalia > Carnivora > Otariidae > Callorhinus > Callorhinus ursinus. The sequence goes on from NW_027397118.1 coordinate 8,280,312, forward strand.
ATGCAGAACTGGTTTTCTGAGGGCTATGCCTTTCCTTGTTTAACATTAGCATCTCTCAACAATATAGTAATGAAAATCCTTTAAAAGTAAAGATTCTTAATTGAACACTTGTCATTCCACCCATCTTTTCTGTTTATAGGTACACTTTGAGCTCAAGATTATATCCAGCCAGCTAGAAATAAGGGAAGTTTCAATGCTATCTAGAGGAGTTATCAGCCACAAGTGCTAACTTCAAAGTCGTGACTCTGCAATTTGAACAAGTCAGTTCAGGACACTTCCAACTGTTGTAACTGATTGCGCAGCGTCTTCTGACCTCGGCAGCTTTGGATTTGGGAGGCACAACCGGGAACTATGAGTCCTGGGGCCACTTGCCCAGTGAAGGGGCCTGCTTCCTTCTGAGCCCTAAGCATGCTCAATGTGACCCCCTTCACAGCCTAAGGCCCTGTCCCCCCCACCGATTTGTGCCACATAAATAACTCGAAGAACTTGTGAAGAACATAGAAGGGAGATATGAAATAAGGCAACACTTTTCTGCAGTTTTCTAGGACCAGATCATACTCACATCTAAGAATGAAGCTATCTGATTTTTGAGGGAGGACGCACTCTCCCAGGAACCTGGCTGCCGCCTGATTTCTAAAGAGTAAAACTCCAGGCTTATTAGTAGATACCACCACCTACTTTCCGAGGGGGAACACAGACGAAATAGCGTTGGGGAAAAACACATGTAGTAAAGTTCGGGCCACCACCACTTGGTGCGGGTGGGGGTAGACAGGAGGAGGAAGGCCAGGGACCGCTGTCTACTTTCTAAGGGGACACACGCAGGCACAGGTTCAACTCCAAGACCCCCACCAGCCTCCCGCCCAAGACGCTTGAAGGGGATCACCACTCGCGTGCGGGGGAAGGGGGTGGCGCTCCAGCCAGCCAAACCTGAGCGCTTGGCCCGGGCTCTTCGCTCCAACACCTTCCAGCTCACTTCAGCCATCAGCCCCGCCGCCCCCACCACCGCTCTCTGGCCGCCGCCTTGGCTACCGCCCCCGAGGCCGCCTGTCAGCTCCGCCCGGCCGGCCCCGCCCCCCCCCGCGCGACACTGTCGAGAGGCGCTCCGGCCGGAAGTGAGCGCAAGGGCGATTTTCAACCTAGCTTCGCGGCCTCCTAAACGTCAGCGGTGTAGCTCTAGGGGAGAGTGAGAGGGGAACCGGTGGCGGCTCGTACGAGTGTCGGGGCTGTGCGGTTTCTCTCTCGGCCGGCGGCACGGTGCTTTCCGGCTGCCGTCAAGCGCGGCACTGGGCCGGCGGGTGGGGGCCGAGGGGCTGCCATGGCGGCGGCGGGCCGGCGGCCGAGCTTCTGGGCGCTGCTGGCGCCGCTGCTTGGGGGGCTCGCGCTGCTGGGAGTCGGGCCGGTCCCGGCGCGGGCGCTGCACAACGTCACGGCCGAGCTCTTTGGGGCCGAGGCCTGGGGCACCCTGGCGGCCTTCGGAGACCTCAACTCCGACAAGCAGACGGACCTCTTCGTGCTGCGGGAAAGTCAGTGCTTGCCTGGGCCTCCCTCTGTCCGCTGTCCCTGTGCCCCTCCCGGTGTTCCCACACCCCTAGCCCGGATGGCCGGTCCTCCTGCATTTCCCAGCCCTTCTTTCCCAACCCTGTCTCTCCCTTTGTTTCCAACATCCTTTGCAGCTTGCCTGTTTTCTCCTTTTCCAGCCCCGGGTGCTGGCCCGTCCACCCCACAGTTTGATCTACCCACAAGAGCCCTAGAAACACCCCAGGGTTTTTGGTTGTTCCTAAGATGCCTGCGGCCTTCACCCCAGTACCCTCTCTTCCCCATGGAATCACCTGCTTTCCCAAGTACTTCCTGATTCCCAGGAGTCTTTGTAGCTTGCCTCTGCCTTCCCTCCCGAAGCCCCTTCATTCCTTGCAGCTTTCCTTCCTTCGATCTTCCTTACCCTTTAATGAATTGGAAAAGATGTAACTTGACAGTTTCTTCTACCTCCTCATTTGCCTTATTCGCCTGCCCCTCCCTTTTTCAAGGGTCACAGCTTTCTTTGAAGCTACTGTGCCCCCACTCCAGTGTCCTAAACACTTCACAGCTCACACAAGCATTTTGCGGGGACCATTGATAAACCCAGTGTCTCCTTGGGAAAAGATTGTCAAACTGCAAATTCTTCTCCCTCCTGAGCTGTCTAGTCTTTTGTGCACCTGACCTTTTCCTCAGTTTGGTCACCACCCTAATCTTCCAAATCTCTGCTTTCCTTGTCAACTCGAGGTTTTAGGAGTTCTTTGCTTTAACCATCACTAAAGAAACTGTTGTAAATCTTGATGCTGACATTGGGTATTAAATTTTTGTATGACTATTAGGAAAAATAGTGAATATGCCAAAGTTTAAAAATTATTTACTTTTTTAAAAAATAAATAAATGCGAGTAGGGTCTTAGCCTTTTGAGTACCCACAAAACTGGTAGATCAAGGCCACCAAGGAAGGAGGTGAAGCAGGTTTATACAGAGCTTAACTAACGGGATCTTGGTCCAGGTTTCTTGTGGCTCTTACCAGTGTACCAGAGCCTCTTGTGGACTCTGGATAGTTTTCCTATTTTTGTATGACTATGTATTTATTGCAAGAAGGGTGCATACTGCCAAACCTGTAGCTACTCCATCCAAACTGGATACAGAGACTCTCCCCTTGACTTTAAAGATGGCTTGGGTTTAATTAAACAATTTCAAAAGTCTTAAATATGTAATCATGTCCTTGTTACTAGTCAGATACCTACAGTAGGAGTTCCTGTTTCCTGATGCAATGCATCTGTGTGATAAACTAAAAAGCTTTATAAGAGGTCATGTTGGTAGGTCTGGGGAGACAAGGCTTGACATATACTATAGTTAAAAGGCATGTTCTTTATATGGTTCTTTTAAGTCACCAGATCTGATTCCTGGCAAAAGCCATTGGCCTCAGTTTGTTTTGACCAACTGCGTTTTCCATGTTCATCCTTCCTGTTTCTGTGCCACTTTTTTTAACACTGAATTTGTTATTCTGTTATTTGTTATTCTGTAATTTGATATTCTGTTAGGTATTCCCATTCCATCAGACAAGTAGGACTCACCTTGAGAGGGCAGAGGAACTGGAGTAAAATAAGTTTTTTTGTTAATAACAGAACCCAGAAAGCTTTTTGTAACCACTAATTGGAGGTATTACCTGGAAATATTTCTCTAATAACGTATATTCACTTCTTTTAGGAAATGATTTAATCGTCTTTTTGGCAGACCAGAATGCACCCTATTTTAAACCCAAAGTAAAAGTATCCTTGAAGTAAGTACAAATGTATCTGTTCCTGTAAAAACAATCGTTATTGTAATGATTGATATGCAATAGCTAGTTGGATTGTCTTTGAAATCAATTTTATTCAACTGTGTTGACAGAAAACCACTAGTTATGAGGTGTAGGTAGCAAGTAATTTGTTAGGAAAAATAGTGAATATACCAAAGTTTAAAAATTATTTACTTTTTAAAAAAATAAATAAATTTGAGTAAATCAGGTCTGTTCCTGCATAAACACCCTTCATTCTCTTGCAATCTAAGACCCCTTCTTGAATGTGTTGGAGATTATCCCTCATCCTGAGTGTGCACATGGGAGCAGCTCATTCACAGGCTCATCAGGTCAACTATGTGTTGAGAGTGGGAGGGGGAAATTTGCACTGGGAAAAGGTCAGTGACATCTGTTCTAATTTCTTTTTGTTTGACTAGTAGGTGGGGTGGGTTTTTTAAGGTTTATTTTGAAGAAATTTAAATCAAGCTGAATTTTATAAATGTTCAAATAATAGTTCTTATTTTTATTTTATATGACTGGCATTGCCTGAAACTCAGTGATCATCATCAGTAGTGAGCCAGCACAGTTTTGAAACATCAAGAAGCAAGGATTGATTGATAACTGGTTCAAAGAAGAAAACATGAGTTAGTGCAGACTAAAGTGGAAACTTGTAGAAAGTTACAGTATTTCAGTGACCTTCAGTATAATTTACGTGAGGGTTTTCAAGTTTGGGGACACAGTGTTAACAAGAGATGGCAGTACGCATGTTGTGAAGAGGAGGTGGAAAGATTTACCAAACAGAAGTGGGCGGTATACTTTGGAGAGTTATGGACCAAGAAGATGAGATCAGGGCAGACTAGGAACCTTTATAAATATCACAAAGAGTTTGAACTCAGTCCCATGAAAAGTGTGGAATCATTATAGGTTCTTGTTTAAAGGAGCGATGAAGAAAACGGTATTTTAAGTTGATTTACTTGTTAACCATGTACAGGATGAATTGGTTTGTAGAAAGACAAGAGATTACTTAGGAAACAGTTTAAAAAAATATATAAGTCCCTTTGTGGGCTAATGACTGCTCAGACTGTACAATATTTAAACTCAGACATATGTTTTAAAAAAAATGGCCTTGAGTTAGAACATTGAGAAGAAAGTTTTAAATGGACAAACGAACTATCCCTCTTGAGAAAATTTCCTAGTACTGGCTGTCAGCATGCTTGGAGTGGGCAGGGAACAGAAGTTGATAAATATTATATACAGGAAATGACCTGCTTAGAAGTGATTTTTCTTGGAAAGAAATGTTTGAACTACAAAGGACTAGCGTTCCACCAAGTTTAAAAAAAAATCCCAATTCGTTTAATTTTCTTTTATTAATGCAGTGTTGTTTTATATACTATTAAAATTTAGAAACCTGTTTTTATTTTGTTTAGAATATTTTTCAAAGAAAAAACAACACTCCTTCACTCTTTTCTTCCCCTATTCCCCTGTTCTTCTCTCAGATGAAACCACTTATAAAACCTTCAGGTATTTTTTCTGAGGTTTATTTCCATATTTTAAAATAAGCATTTACACTATAATTTCTTGAATAATTATCTTCTTCTCTTGGATTTTTGTTAGCATAGATGAGGGTTTGCCATCTTTAAATTAGCCCCATCACCTCAATATCATTATATCATATTTCTAGCTAAATCAGTAAACATCATTTACATTTTGACCATGTAGATTGTGTGCACTTCAGAACCAACCAGTACACAGTAATTTCATTTCTGTAGAGTTTTTCCTCCTGGAGTAAAATTGATTTTTAAAAAATCAATTGCATAGTTTTCTATGTACCTATCCTTAATTCCTTGGTAGATGTTCCATCATATTGGCCAAATACCTATTGTTCTTTTTTGTTTTCTCCTTTAAGTCCTCTACACTTCTACCCAATCTGGATTCATTCTTTAAGCCTCCTGCAAGGTTAGTATTTGGGGATTTTCCCTTTGTCATTCTTTGTTGGATCCCTCTTTCTTGGATCCTGTGCCATTTTATCCTTAGCTTCTTCATTAACTCCACTGGAGTGCATCCTTCAGGAAATTCCTGAGAAAGAGTGTATGCTTTGTCCTTCCATGTCCCCAGTTTTTTTTGTTTTTAATACTTTGGTTGGCCTATAGTCTTCTAGCTTCATGGGGTGCTATTTTAAAATCCAGTGCTTTTTTTTTTTTTTTTCTCCTAATCCTTCTAATGTGACTTATTTTATTTTTCCTTTTGGAAACTTTTAGGGTCTCTTCTTTATCCCTTTTGCACTGATTTTTCATGATGATGTGTCTTGATATAGATTATTTTTCATTTATTACACTGGGTATTAGGTGGGCCCCTTCAAACTGGAGGCTTCTATCCCTAGGGGCTTTTTGAAATGTTATTTCTTTAGTAATTTTTTTATTCTATTTCAGGAATTCTTATCATTTTGTTTTTGGACCACCTTTATTCTTTTATTTTATTTGTGTTTTTGTCATTTCATTTTGTTTTCCTTTCCAGGAGGTTTTCTCATTTTTATTTGAAGCCTGCTATTGAATTTTTGGTTAGTGGTAATACTTTTTATCTCCAAGAAGTTTTCTTTATTCTCTTATTATTCTTTCCTCTTAACATGCTGTTCCGTTTTTGTTTCATAGACATACTTCCTTCTCTTATGTCTTCAGTGTAGATTTGAGGTTTTGTTATTCCCCTTACTATCTCTCTTTTCTTTGGATTCCTTATTGCTATTTGTTTTGGCTCTCTTTAATATTCATAGTTTCCTTCAAAAAGCAAGGGTATCATATTTGATAGTATGGCAACAAAGAGCTGATTGGAAACTCTTTGCATGGTAGGACTTGTCTCCTGTCTCTTGCCCTGTGGCAAGACTGACATCCAAGGAATAGGGTAGAGCTGTGGGCAAGGGTCAAATTGTTCTTTCTGTAGACTTAGCATTAACTCCCTGTTTTTAGCTTAAGTCCCGAACCTTACCCTCTGCTGTAACTTAAATCTGTAATGTCTGGTTAATAAACTGCTTGGTTTTGTCTTGCTGAGAAAGGGGGACAGTGGACCATACTCACAATACAGACTTTCAGATAAACCTGTTTTCAGCCTTCTGCATCACCCTTATCTTTCACAATTTCTGATGACTGCAAATTCTGAGCCTCTCAGGTGTTCTTCTGGGCAAAAGCTTTCCTTCTTAAGCCTTTTTCTTCAAACATTTTAGCTTATAGTTTCCTTGTCCTCGTAAGTCAGTTAGCATTCCCTATCTCCCTTTATGATCTCTTTGGTTTTGAGTGTTATATTTTTTTTAATTCATTCTGTATCATTTTAGTGGGTTCTTTGAAAGAAGAAAAGATAAACACATATGTCGATCTCGTGTCTTTAAACCCTGTACATCCTATTTTTACAGCCATAAAGAAGCTGGGGATTTATGGCTATATGACCTAATCAGGTTATAGACAGGTATTACTGCCAAATAAGTTCAATATGTGTTCCTGGGTATGCATCTGTAGCCACATGCACATGAAGAGACCTCCACAGTTAGATATAGTTTGCTACATAGTAGCATGGGTGGTTGCTGTATCATTTTTAAAGACCAGGTATTTTCATGGAAAAGTTAAAGTATTGTTGGAATTATTTGAGGAAACTAGTATTAACAAACGATTTTATCATAATGATCAGTTTTAGAGGCTGACGCAATTTGAATTTCAGCTATTCCTCTTAGCTATTAGCTAATTAGCTAGTTAGTTGTTAGCTTTCAGCTTTAGCTTTTTAATTGCTTCAAACCTCCGTTTCCTAGTCAGTTCAATAGGAATGATAATTCAGGTGATGAAAATTAAATTATCAGTTAATAGCTACTAAGCATTGATGAAATATATGGGACAGAATAGGTAGATGCATTATGATAAAAATTATTGTCTTTCTTCACTCTGCTTAACCTTGCTTAACTTTTCAGTATTTTTCTCATTTTCACCTTAAATAAAACCTGTTATATATATTTTTAGATTCTTGATGCCATTTACAAAATACTTATCTCTAGTCTTTTGGAAAACTCGCTGTCTTGCTATTTGCTCTAAGTGGAATTAAATAAAGATTGAACTTAAGGCCTATTTTTGGTTGGGTCATTCAAACATTAAGATAAGACATGTTTTAAGTTTTCAAAGTTAATATAAATAATTTGAGAATTATTTCATTATTAAAATATAAAATTAGGAATGTATGTTTTGATAGCATATTGCCAAGTTTGATAAAAAGAACTTATTTACCATTGTGAATCTTGAATATTTTTCAGAAATAAAATGATTACTTACTCTGCACATCTGCATTAAACCCAAAATTAACTATTTTACAAATTTAACCTTTTAACTGATAAAATGATAGTGATACCCCTTGTTACCTTAACAATTATGAGCCCCATTTCTTATAAACCAGCCAAATGCATTGGTGTCCTTGACAAAAGAACTAAGTAAAAGATGATATTGGCTAGTGTAAGAACATAAAACTGTTCTTTCTTTTGAAATATTTCAGATTTTTGTCTCTACAATCATCCTGAATTAATTTTGTAGATCAAAGAGGCCTAAATACATGAAGGATGATAAGAAATTAAAGAAGAAAATGAAATGAGAATCAGTTCTATGATTTTAAATTTTGCATTGAAAATATCTGTGTGTAGTACATAGACATGTCCTTTTCTCTTATATCTTGACTAGATACCTTAAAATGTGTGTTTTTTTTAGGAATCACAGTGCACTGATAACAAGTGTAGTCCCAGGGGATTATGATGGAGATTCACAAATGGATGTCCTTCTGACATATCTTCCCAAAAATCATGCCAGCAGTGAATTGGGAGCTGTTATCTTCTGGGGACAAAATCAAACATTAGGTAAATTTGTTTTTTAAGAGTTTTTAATATTTATCATTGGATATTAAAGGAAGACTATGCCTGTTATTCCTAGGTAAATATAACAAAAATACTGTTCTGAAATCAGTTCAGTAATGAATTTCTTAAGAGTCAGTAATGGCCTGTAAAAACACTTTTAAAAGTCAAATTTCTGATTTTTCTTTTTGAACCCAGAGCTAGTCTGAGGTCAGTTCCAGAGAACAGATTCCACTATTGCTAGCTTTAGGAAGAGAGAGATTTATTAAAGGGTTTTATGGCCTACATAATTATTGGGATAGCTGGAGAACAGACTCTAGGTTGAACCTTCAGGAACAATCCCCAAAGCCATCAAGCATGGCTTTTTACCATCAGAACACTGCCAGTTGTACCATAGCTGCTAGAATGACACTGTCTGCCGTGACCCTCAGCGGCCAGGGGGATGCCTAGTCTTCCCATTATAGGAAAACACAAAAAGGTTGGAGTGGAAGTTGAGAGTCAGTCTACCATATCCACCCCAAAACCTTCAAGACTTACCTAAAAAGCCAATTAATTATACCCAAGCAGATAACTTTGTTCATGGACCATATTTCAACACAGGGTGGAAGGGCTACAGTTGTGTTTTCTGTAACGTTTGAGAACATAAGCAGTAGTCTCAGTGCTTCAAAGTCATTCAGTCAGTAAATATCTAAAGAAATAGTACCATGTGAAAAGCATTTCATGTATGCAAGCATGGACATTTTAGAGTCAAGTAGTTTTGTGCATGTTGTCAACTGCTCTAGTGCTAAATTGTATTTAAAGAAGACTCACCTAAGAGATTTTTAGATTAAATCCTCTAAAGAAAGTTATTGTAATGGTGCTCTTAACTATAGAATGAGCCCCAGTATTTTGTCCTTACAAACTTGATGTCCATTTAAGTTAGATTTATAGTGTCTTGTTAATAGTAGTAGTTGGAATTAATTATACATGAATCTTGAAAAGAATAAAGGTATTTTACCCCAAGTGTAGATATCAAAAATAATATAAAGTGCCTGCTGATTTATATGTTTTCTTTCTATACAGATCCTAACAATATGACTATACTCAATAGGACTTTTCAAGATGAACCACTAATTTTGGAGTAAGTATGTGCTTGCTTTCCTTTGAATGATTTTAAACTAACAAACATAAAATTTCTCATATAAGAGACTACTTTGCAAAGTAGCATTGACACTAAATTCATTCTCCCTTTGAAACTGATAGAGGCTTATACTCTTGACTATATGACATTTACGTGCCATGTTGGAGGAAAGAGAAAAACGAAATTCAATATTTTGGAAAGAGGAAGAAATTTGTGTTTTTGTTTCAGTAGCTTTCAGTGTGTCCATTATGGATCTTTGTTGATTGTAGCCATGTCATTACTCAAAAGAATTAAGGTAACTGTTTTACAGTAATACTGTTAGTGCTTGATTGACAGATAGGAATGGTATGGGTTTTTCTCCAGAGATTTAGAAAAATGTCTATATTAAGGAGAAACTTATCTTTTTTTAAAGCTCTTCTTTAGTGTTATCATTTATTTCTCAAAATACACTGATGTACTAGGATAAGTGTCATCCAAATTCCTGTCAGGACATTTGGTAATGATACAGAGATCATTTGGGGAGCTAAAGCGGTGTACAGCCACTTTCTTGTTTCCACTGCTGCGTTTCATACAGTTATTAAAATAATAGTCATGTATCAATACGTCAGTGGCCCTTAGAAGTCTCAGCTATAAATTCATGGATTAATCTTCTTAAAGGCCCTCAGCTTGATTGCTTTCATAGTTGTGTATTTTTTCATTGTTGTTGCAATATATAATGGCCAGTGTGAATTTTTACACCAGCTGGGGATTACTTTTGTGGGTTATTTCTCCTAAACTCACCTAACTACATCCGTTGGGTCTGAAATAAGTGCTGTCTTCTTGCCGCTCAGGGATAGATGAGGTTATGCAGAAACGAAAGACAACTCTAACATTTCACAACAAAAGTTCATTTCTTGCTTACACTGCCTGTCCACTGTGGGTAAGTGATAGGCCCAGCTCTGTGCCATCACTCAGTCACGTGTCAGAGTCCCCATTATCTGTGGAGCTGCACCACCTGAAATCCATGTTCCTCTCCTTGCCACTGCCAAGCTTAAAGCAGACTGGAGGGTCCAGTAATAAATAATAAACCCTTTTGCCTGGAAGTAACACATGTCTAACACTCTGCTCACATTTTATTGACTACAGCAAAAACTGGTGAGCACTGTGATGTCAACCACACCTCACAAAGGTTATTTTCCTTTTAAAGCTAGAACATGAGAATTTTACAAAATAACTGCTTAATGTTTTTAATGTTTTCTTTTCAGCTTCAATGGTGATTTAATTCCTGATGTATTTGGTATTACAAATGAATCCAGCCAGTCACAGATACTATTGGGAGGGTGAGTAAATATGATTATAACCATGCCATGAATTGTACTTATTGCTGCTACAGGATGTGTGTCTATGTGAACTGATTGCTTTAACCATTAGGAGAAAACTCAGCTCATTGGAAATCCTTGCTCTTAAAGATTTTTAAAAGGGCATTTGGTTGACATATAAGCTTTCTCAAACACTTGGGGATATGATCTGCAACTGCTCTCTAGGTAGAACCAGCTTAATCCATTTCTCCCTTTGGAAATTAGAGATATAACTTTACAGGTCCCCATTTAAATATTGGTTCATTAGATGTTTTTTAGGAAAAATTTAAATAGGATAGCTGCAGTCTTAATTGAATTCTCCACCTTAATCATGGTAGCTCTGAGACTTTTACTGATAAGCCTTTCCTTCTCCCTTTTATTTGTTCAATGAGCAATCAATAATTGCCTGAGAATGTAAACACCCCTTCTCTGGGCTCTGGAAACTTTTCTGTGTGTACTTTATCCTTGACCAATATGTGTGCTAGGATTCTCTTACTACCCTTGCATGCCACTCTTTCGAAAAACTGTATCGCTCGGCATCAGGGAAATCCAACTCAAAACATCAATGAGATACCACCTCACACCAGTCAGAATGGCTAAAATTAACAAGTCGAGAAACAACAGATGTTGGTGGGAATGCAAGCTGGTGCAGCCACTCTGGAAAACAGTATGGAGTTTCCTCAAAAAGTTGAAAATAGAGCTACCCTATGATCCAGCAATGTACTACTGGGTATTTACCCCAAAGATACAAATGTAGGGATCCGAAGGGGTACGTGCACCTGATGTTTATAGCAGCAATGTCCACAATAGCCAAACTACAGAAAGAGCCAAGATGTCCATCGACAGATGAATGGATAAAGAAGAGGTGTGTATACACACACACACACACACACACACACACACACACACACACACA